>NC_056747.1:609235745-609429491 GCF_019279795.1 Protopterus annectens
GGTGGACCAGCCTTCCAGCTTATGGAGAAGGCTCTGGCGTCAATTGGCGATCCTGTGCTATCAGTCTCCCCGCCCTCCTCTGGACCGCAGTGTACACAAGTTGCTCCTAGCAGACACCGGGCACAAGGGCCTCAGGACATACTCCCACAGGAGACTCCTTTTGAGCTGTCTTCCCCAGCTTCTCCCTCTGAGGAATATCATCAAAAGAGCTCATGCAAGAGGAAGCACATGGACTCCACAAAAGGAGTCCCTTACTGAAGACACAGACTTTGATGATGGGAAAGGGTCCCCTCGATCACCCTCTGAGGTATCCTTTGGTGATATCCTTGTAAATCCTTAAACAGAGAGGTGACTGGCAGCCCTCTAACCCGACCTCTGAAGAGTCTGTGATCCTGCAAGCCTTTCGTGCCCAGCCTCCTGGATTACTCCACCTGCCGATGAACTTGTCCGGCTCATCGTGCAGCATGCGTGGAAGGCTCCTGACACCATTGAGGCCATTCCCCGGAGGCCAGATAAAGTTTTGTCCCCTCCTGTTACTGATCCCCATTGGTCCAAAGGTCTTCCTGTAGATGATTTGGTGGTGGCAGCCGCAACTAAAAAGGACCTGGCGGAAGAAGAAAGCCAGACTGTCCATCCACCCAACAAAGAGTCCCGGGCTCTGGACAGAATAGAGAAGCGTACTTTTGCATCAGCGACCTTTGCAGTCAGGTCCCTGAACTATATGGCACATTTTACCAGGCTTCAAAGAGACGTAATTTCTGAGCTCTTTAAAACTTTGGCTGGAGTTGTGTCTGATGAGGTTCGTGACAAAGTGGCCTATCAGCTGGCCACCATCGAATCGATATCTAACTCCTCCATGCACCTGATATCTCATGCATCAGAAGGAGCAGCGGGTTCAGGCATTGTTCTGAGACAACATGCCTGGATGCGCATGTGTAATTTTGCTGAACCCTTCAAGGCTTCCTTTCTCAGCGCTCCCATCAAAGCCTCGTCGTTGTTCAGACCCAGGGTTAAAAGCACACTGGCCAGATTTGAACAGGACAGTAAGACCCTTTCTGCTGTGGGTGTCCATTATTCTTCCCCTTAACGGGCTTTCTCCAGAAACCAGAAGAGTGGGAAGGTATACACAAAAAGTCTCAAGGTTCTTTCCATGACACACAGGCTGAGTTCTCCCCTAGAGGCAGAGGGGGAAACTCTCAGGGAAGACGCCCCTTTCGGGGCAGAGAGGGTCCGTGTAACCAGGGTTCCAGGGATTCGTTCCCTGGCCAATCCTACCAGCGCTTCTGAAGAACGGCCCAACTGCTTTCCTCTCGAAGTGGTTGGGGGTTGTTTCTCTTTGTACCCTTCTGCCTGACTAACCATTACCACCGATTCTGGGGTACGAAGGATAATAACCAGAGTTTATCATATCCCCTTCGATCTTTTTCCCACTCCCCTAACAAGCTTACCCAGCATTCCACCCAGTCAAAGGGAAGAAGCAACGTTAGAGATTTCAAAGCTGCTAAGAAAGAGTCATCCAAATAGTCCCTCCAGACCAGATAGGATCCGGATTCTACTCAAGACTATTTTTGGTGCCAAAGAAAACCGGGGACTGGAGACCAATGTTGTATCTCAGTGTATTGAACAAGTTTGTAAAAGTACATAAGTTCCGGATGGTCACAATACAGTCTATCCTTCCCCTTTTGGAAAAAGACGATTGGATGTGCTCGATAGATCTTCAAGATGCATACTACCACATAAAAGTGGACAGACCATCAAGAAGATTCCTTCGCTTCTGTGCGGGAGCCAGTCATTACCAGTTCAGAGTACTGCCCTTCGGACTCTCTACAGCCCCCAGAGTGTTCACAAAGTGCATGGCAGTCGTCACAGCTCACTTGCGACTACAAGGATTCCAGGTGTTTCCATACCTAGATGACTGGTTCATCTCCACCCCCACCAGACATCTATTGGAAGAAGCCCTGGCATGCTCTCTCCTCACTGCAGAAAGGCTAGGCATAACCATAAATTGGCAAAAATCCAATCTCACCCCATCTCAGTCCACAGAATTCATAGAGGTCATCTTGAATACAAAGAATTGCAGAGCATCCATTCCAGAGCACAAAATTCTAAGGATAAAGCAGCAACTGATTCCAATGCTTTCAAGGAAGAAATCCACCGCTCATTCTGTTCTCCAGTTGTTGGGTTCCTTGGCAGCCTCCATTACGATTGTCCCCCTGGCCAGGTTTCACATGAGGCTTCTACAATGGCTACTGCTCACCCAGTGGTATCCCTTTCAGTACCCTCTTTCAGCCAAGATTCGGGTCACTCACAGGTTCAAACAAGATCTAAATTGGTGGATGGTGCACAATCCATCACAGTGTTCTCGCCCCTTCTCCCCCCAGCAGCCCAAGGCTACAGTGACCGCGGACGCCTCCCTGATGGGGTGGGGGGGGGCTATTTCAGGGACAGACAGTCCAAGTTACTTGGTCCGAAATGGAGGCCCATCTGCATATAAATGTTCTAGAGCTGAGGGCGGTGCTTCTGGCATTGCAAGCATTCCATCCCCTGCTGCCGTCTGGGACTATTGCGATACAATCAGACAACACGGCGGTGGTCTGGTACATCAACAAACAAGGGGGAACCAAATCTTACCCACTCTGTCGAGAGGCCATGAGGATATGGCAATGGGCGATGGCTACCAACCGCTTTCTTCTAGCAACACACATTCTTGGGAGTTCCAGCCTGATAGCAGACAGACTCAGCAGGTGTATTCTAAAACCTCACGAGTGGTCCCTGAATCCCTTGGTAGCGGCGGAGATTTTCAACCGCTGGGGTCTTCCTTGCTGCGACCTCTTTGCGTCCCCGACCAACTACAAATGCAGCAACTATTTCACCCTGATTCCCCCTCCGGGACAGTCACCCAAGGACGCTCTAGTCCAGGATTGGCCCTCAGGTCTGCTTTATGCTTTTCCACCTCTCCCCCTCATTTCCCAGTTTCTGAAGAAAGCCCGCCGGTTGAAGAGCAAAGTAATTCTCATAGCACCATATTGGCCTTGTCAGATGTGGTTTCCTTTCCTTTGGCCTCACCTGCTAGATCAACCGTGGATTCTCCATCCAACCCCGGGGTTAATCTCCCATCCGCAGAATCTGATTCACCCCAACTTGAACAGCCTGAAGCTCACAACTTGGCTCCTCCAATTCCTTTGATTGCCAGGCAGAATGATCTTTCTTTGCCAGTACGTGACATTCTTATTGCATCTCATAAGTCTTCCACCAAAATTACATATCTCAGCAAGTGGAAAAGATTTACTTTTTGGCTGAAAGAAAAACAAGTAGATCCTTTTTCAGCACCAGTGTCAATAGCACTGGAATATCTGTCTTACCCTATTTCAGTCGGGTCTATCTGCCTCTACCATTAGAGTTCATTTGGCTGCAATATCTAATTTTCATGATGGTGTCCAAGACTCTTCTCTTATGTCACACAAATTATGCAAGACTTTCATAAAAGGCGTGGATCATCTAAGGCCCCCTTTTAGAGAACCTACTCAACCATGGGACCTGTCATTAGTCCTACAAGCTTTGACAATGCCACCTTTCAAACCAGCTTCTTCTTGTGACCTCAAATATTTGTTATGGAAATCCTTGTTTTTGGTCGCCATTATTTCTGCCAGACGTATCTCTGAGCTTCAAGCCTTATGCGTCAAGAGACCATATTTGATTTTTCATAGAGCTAGAGTGTCATTGAGAACTAATCCTTCCTTTCTACCAAAAGTGATCTCTGAAATGTCCATTAATCAAACCATTGAATTGCCAGTTTTCTTTCCCAATCATTCAAGCAGAGGAGAGTATTGCCTACATACCCTATATATTCACAGGCAAATTCGCTTCTACTTGAACAGGACTAAGACTTCTCGTAAATCAGACCAGTTATTTTTAGCCTATTCTGGACCTAGATTAGGATGTGCTGTTGCTAAGGTCACATTGGCTAAATGGTTAAAAGACTGCATAACCTTCATTTATAGAAAACGTAATATTCCATTACCCATTGCCATAAAGGCTCATTCTACAAGGTCGGTGTCAACTTCTGCTGCCTTCCATGCCAGAGCCTGTTTACATGACATTTGTGCAGCTGCAGCTTGGACTACTCCTCATACCTTCATCAATCATTACAAACTGGATTTGGCCTCCAGGGGAAGAGCGTCTTTTGGTTCTATGGTGCTCCGGAATGTCCTTCCATGAGAGCCTCCCAGGAATAAAGGTAGCTGGGGACTGTGTCCCACACGTAAGGTATGAACGAGGATTAACAATATCAGATAAAGATGTTATGTAGTACCATAACATTCCATTTGTATTGTTGATCCTCGTTCAGTCATTACGACCCACCCTCCTTCCCCCTCCTGTGGCTTCTAGTGGATCTCACCATCCGGTTCTTTTAGGTCATTTGACCAGAGGTAGCCTCTACCTTCTTTTGACTTGCAAACTCAATCTGAGGTAACAGGGAGAGGGGAATTCTGGATAAGAGTTTTTAGCTCGAGAGCTTGCAGCTGGCATGAGCTTGGAAGATGGCCGGCTTGGTTCCGAGGTCGGAACCAATACCCCACACGTAATGATTGAACAAGGATCAAAAATACAGATGGAACGTTATGGTAAGACATACCGTCTTTTTCCCACTTACCTCTTTCTTCCCCATCACACCTCCAGTATTTGCTGTCTACCTGAGGAAAAATTCTCCGGAGCCTACTTGGGGTATAAAGATATCCATGTAAACATTTCAAAGCAAAAATCCTAAATCTTCTAGATTTTGTTGCATATTTGGGAGACATACATATATTCCCATATTGTTTCTTTGTGAATTGCTTATCCAATTTCTCTTCCCAATATTTTCTGATGTCCACTGATTGATTCTTATAGTTATCATGCTATAGAGTGTAATGAGAAAAAGTATTTGCCCCATCTTGATTTCTTACGTTTGTCACACTTAAATGTTTCACATCATCAAACAAATGTAAATATTAGACAAAGATAACCCAAGTAAACACAAAATGCAGTTTTTAAGTGATGTTTTTATTTATTAAGGAAAAAACTATCCAAACCTACATGGCCCTTTGTGAAAAAGTAATTGCCCCCTAAACCTAATAACTGGTTGTGCCACCCTTAGCAGCAACAACTACAGTCAAGTGATGTGAAGTTGCTCTATCTCACCGTCCATTCTTTACTGATGGGGCTCCAACTCCGCCAACTGCAAAAGCTCAAGGTCTTCAACCAGCTCGTTGCCCACTCCCTATCCCATGATGCACCATGATCTTCCCTCAGATCTCATTTGCCGCTGCAACTTCATCGGACGTTCACCTGCTCTGGCCAGTGAATAACTTTTTTTCTTTAGTAATTCTAGCTGTTATATTAGCTAAAATTTAGTCACTTAGCCATTTTATATAGTAGTTAAGAGTGTGTAGTTTGTATTTGTAGTTATATCTTTCAATATTTAGATTATATGGTTAGTCTTTAAGGCCTGTTTTTTGTTAGGCCTTCTCTTCTCCCTATCTCTATTAAGCTAGCTTATTTACAGAGAAATTAGTGGCCGTGTTTTTAGGCCCTTTTTTCCTTAATTTCCCTAGATAAGAGTGTGTTGTTTAGCCCTTCTTTTTTATAGGGCATATAGTTACCTTATTACTTCTATCATAGTAAAGTGTGTTTGATAGTATATAGCCCTCTTTTTCACAGGGCACAGAGTTTTTCTTCCTGTATTAGCTTGGAGTGTGTTGTTTAGCCCTTCTTTTTTATAGAGCATATAGTTACCTTATTACTTCTGTCATTGTAAAGTTAGTGGCCGTGTTTTTAGGCCTTTTTCTCCTTATCAGTGTTAATATACTGGGTGTGTGTGTTTGTTTGTGTGTGCATGTGTGTTAGAGTGAAATTGCAGCCATTCTTATTATACAGGTCAGGTAAATAATTACAGTGTGAACTTAATTTCTAAAGCCAATCTTTTCACAAGGCTTGAATAGTTTGTTGTGTGAATCTTTATTGCTGCTGTTGGGTTGTTGAAAATGTCTCAGCAAGAGAAAGAAAAAGCCAAGTCTGGCTTCAAAAAAATGCCCTAGATTTGGGCAAAAGATGTCCATAACTGATGGACATAAATGTGTTTACTGCTTGGGTGAAGTTCACCTGCAAGAAAGCTGTTCTATATGCTACTCCTTCAGCTCTAGAGTGTTGCATGAACGAAGGAGAAAGTTAATGGATAAAGGTCTGCTTAAATCCTCCTTACAAAAATTGTTGGATAAGTTCGACAAACACTGAAAAAAAATGGAACCGACAAAAACTCCCATCTTCATCGAAGTCCGCTTCTAGTATAGTGTCGACATCGGTTCCACAGCCTTCGGAACCGACTGTCGTTATGTTTAGGAACCGGTTCCCGGCCTTGAACCCGGTATCGCCTACCTTAAAGTCCCCTGTACTGCAATCGGTGGCTTTGTCACATTCCTCACGGGCCTCAAGTAGACTGTCTGATTTGGATGTGGACCGCGTGGTGAAGAAGCTTCTACAGATACCAACACTAGCAACATTTTTGTCGGCACCGACCCAGGGGGCTTCGGAGCAGATCTTAGTTCCTCCTACACCTTCTGTTCCTTTTCTGACTTGCATGGATGTTTTAGAGCCGGAGAGCGCAGAACTGGTGATTGTGGACCCTTCGGGTCCGACACCTTCTATAGGCTTTTTGGCCCCAACTGCCCTGATACCTTTGGCACCGACCAAGGATTCTCGGGGCTGACACTCACCGGTCGGGTCCGGGAAGGATAGTAGGACCGACTTGGTGCTGACTTTACCTCTCCGGGCTTCGGCTTGAGTGAGTTTGGCCCCAACCTCTCGCTCGGAGCCCTCTGTACCGGTGCAGACGATTTCCTTTGGATTCGAGGTATTCTTCTCGTCGGGACCAAGGAGCCTTCGAGGCTATGAGGAGGGCTTTGTCCGCTCTGACAACCACTCCATCAGTTCGGGCAGATCCGTCCCTGAAAGCACCGGTGTCTGCCTCTTCATCACATGCTCCATTGAAGTGTAGAGATCCTTAGCCTCAGGAAGCTCCATTGGGTGAGCCATGTTCTTCCGAGACCTGTCCAGAAGCCTCTACTGAAGAAATGCCTAGGAAGAGACTTTGCAAGAGGAAGCATTTGGACTCCCCACAGGAGTCAGTCACTTTGGTTACTGACTTGGATGAGTCAGAAGGGTCCCCACGTTCCCCTCAGAAGATATCTCCTTTGCAGATATCTTAGAGATTCTTAAACAGATGGGTGGCTGGAAATCCCTTAACCCTTCTGATGATGTCAGTTCTCCTGAAGGCTTTTGGGTCTCAACCCTCCACCACTTGGGTGTCTCCACCCTTCGACGAGTTGCTGGAATTACTCACCCGAAGGGCATGGAAGTCCCCAGACACCACAGAGCCTGTCCCCAGGAGGCTTAAATTTATAACTAGCCCCCAATACAGACTTTACCTTACTAAAGGAGTACCTGTTGATGCTATGGTGGTGGCAGCAGCCACCAAGAGGGAATTATCAGAGAATTCTTCATCTGTTCATCCTCCTAATAGGGAATCTAGGATTATGGACGGATACGGGAAGCATATGTTTAGTTCAGCAGCCTTTGTTCGATCGCTGAACTACCTCACACATTTTTCTAGGTTACAAAGGGATCTCCTGAACGAGCTAGGAGACACCCTACAGGGTTCATTAGCTGTGGGAGTTTTGTAAAAGGTAACTTTCCAGTTCTCCACTCTTAATTCGATAGTGAATTCTTCCATGGGTCTGTTGTCTTATGCAGCTGATGGTACGAGCAGGGCAGCGGGTACAGGAATCGCTCTCAGGAGACATTCCTGGATCCGCTTATGTTCCTTTGTGGAACCCTTTGTCTTCCTTCATTAACACCCCCTTTGACGGTTTGTCCCTTTTCAGACCTAAGGTAAAGGAAACTCTTACCAGGAGTGAAAAGGACAGAAAGACCTTGTCTGCCATCGGAGTACGTTTTTCTACCCCGAACAGACCTTACCCCAAAGGGAAGGGAGGTGGAAAGATATGGTTCTGTAAGTCTCAAGGATCTTAACAGAACACTCTTGGTGACACCCCCTCTAGAGGCAGAGGAGGGGGTAATAATGGAAGATGTCGCCCACGCGGCAGGGGGGGTCCACAGAACCAGGGCAACAAAGACCAGTTCTTTGGCAAGCCCTATCAGTGCTCCTGAGAGGAGGCCCGACTTTTCATCTCTGGAGGCAGTCAGGGGATGCCTATCTTTGTACATAGACGCCTGGCTAAAAATAACAAAAGACAGCTGGGTACAAAGCATAATATCCAGAGGATACTTTTTTCCCTTTGCCACTCCACCCCCTCTAGTAAAGAAAATCCCAGACGTTCCACCCACTCACAGGGACCAAGCAGCCTTAGAGGTCCAAAGGTTGCTGGACTAAAAAGTCATCCGGCCAGTCCCAGCAGACCAGAGAGGATCCGGAACTTACTCAAGGTTTTTTTTAGTTGCAAAGAAAACAGGAGACTGCAGACCTATTCTGGATCTAAGCAGACTAAACAAGTCAGTAAAAAAGGTGAAGTTCCAGATGGTCACGTTTCAGTCAATACTTACCTTTCTGGGGAAAGACAATTGGATGTGCTCTGTACATCTTCAGGATGTGTACTACCACATAAAGATGGACAGGCCATCCAGGGATCATCTACGCTTCTGGCTGGGAGCCAGCCATTATCAATTTCGTGCTCTGCCCTTTGGTCTCACTACAGCCCCCAGAGTGTTCACCAAAAGTATGGCAGTAGTCACCGCTCACCTGAGACGGTTGTGATTCCAGGTGTTTCCATATCTAGACAACTAGCTCCTCATTGCCAACACCAAACATCAACTTCTTCATGCGAGGAACACAACCATAGACCTATGCAATCAATTGGGGATTACTATCAACTCAGAAAAATCTGCCTTATCGCCATCGCAACAGACTGTCTTCATAGGAGCAAAAACTAAACAGTTTCAATGACATTGTCTGCCTCCATAAAGAATTTCTGTCTTACGAGAACAAGTATCAGACCTGCTTTCGAGAAAAAAAGCCCCAGTCTCAATGGTACTCAAATTGCTAGGATCGATGGCGGCAGCAATCATCGCCATTCCCCTCACTCTAATGCATATGCGAATTCTACAATGGCTCCTATTCTCGCAATGGTCCTTTCAGGAACTTCCAGTGTCACACCAAATTGTCATAACGAAAGCGTGTAAGGAGGACCTTCAGTGGTGGCTGACGTCTCAACATGTATCTCGGGGACGTCCATTCGTTCTACCCAATCCCATAGCCACGGTGACCATGGACACTTCCTTGATGGGGGGGGGGGGGCATTTTCAGGGAAGTACAGCCCAAGGCACGTGGAAGAAACACGAGGCTCATCTGCATATAAATGTCCTGGAAATGAGAGCGGTACTTTTAGCGTTGCAGTCCTTTCAAGACTCTCTACCTCTGGGAACAATTGCAATTCAGACAGACAACATGTCAGTGGTCTGGTACATCAACAAACAAGGAGGAACCAAATTTTACTCCCCTGTGTCGAGAGGCCATGAGAGTATGGCAGTGGGCAGTCTCCTCCCAGCACTTTCTGACAGCAACACATATCCCGGGGAAATCCAGTGTGATAGCAGACAAGCTGAACAGGGCAAGCTTACTGCCTCACGAGTGGTCCCTAAAGCAACAAGTAGCGGAAAGGGTTTTCCGCAGGTGGGGCCAGTCTTGATGCGATCTTTTTGCAACCCCAACAAAGACAAACTGCAGCAGCTACTTTGCCCTAATTCCCCAGCCGGGGGAAGCCCCAAGGGATGCACTGGTGCACAATTGGCCCCTTGGTCTCCTTTATGCATTTCCCCTCCCTTCCCTCTGATTCCCAAGGTATTACATAAGACAAAACTCCTGGGAAGGTCCATGATACTAATAGCCCCTTACTGGCCTCAGCAAATTTGGTTTCCCTTCCTCCAGCCTCATCTTTTGGTAGAACCCTGGATCCTGGACCCAGTTCCAGATCTCTTGACCCATTCATCGGGGGCTGTTCATCCTTCCCTTCATTCCCTCAAACTGACAGCTTGGCTGCTCCAATTCTCACAATAGCCAGGATTTACAACCTCTCAACTGAGGCCCAACATATTATAACATCTTCTCATAAATCATCTACCAGAAAGTTATATCTTAGCAAATGGAAGAGATTTTCTTTATGGGCCTCTCAGAATAGTGTTGATCCTTATCTAACTCCGATCCCATCTAGATTAGAATTTCTAACTAAACATTTCAACGGAGTGGCTGCAGCTACCATTAGAGTTCAATTACCAGCGATACCAAACTTTCATCTTGGTTTCCAAGGCTCATGTTGCATCAACTTCCTAAGTCTTTCTTAAAGGTACCATTCATTTGAGACCACCAGTCATGCCATGGAATTTATTTATTTTTATTTTTATTTAACATTTGTTGACCGGGAAAGTCCAACTAGGTTCCACAGATCCTGTTTTCAGCGGAGGCCCGGGGAGAAATGCTCCAGAAGCATGTTTTTAGAATGTAGGAGGAAACCGGAGTACCCGGAGGAAACCCACGCGAACACAGGGAGAACATGCAAACTCCACACAGAAGGCACCCCAGCCGAGAATCGAACCAGAGAACCTCTTGCTGTGAGGCGACAGCATTAACCGCTGCACCACTGCGCCACCCAATTTAAATTTGTTTTTCTCCAGAATCATACTACCTCCTTTCGAACCAGCCTCGTCCTGTTCTTTGAAATTCCTTTCATGGAAGACTATTTTTATGATAGCCATTACTTCTGCTCGGAGGATTTCTAAGCTGCAAGCCTTAACCATTAAACCTCCTTATCTGATTTTCCATAATGACAGAGTTTCGCTCAGAACTAATCCAAGAGACAAATCTTAACCAATCTATTGAGTTGCCAGTTTTCTTTCCCCAGTACACAAATAGAATGGAACACATGCTGCACAAACTTGATGTTCATAGACAACTCAGTTTTTACCTAGACAACTCAGTTTTTACCTAGATAGAACAAAACAATTCGGGTCAACGGATCAACTCTTTGTTTCCTGTTCAGAGTCAAAGAAGGGTGCCCCAGTGACAAAAGTAACCTTGTCAAGATGGCTATCAGTTTGCATTTCCTTCATTTATAATTCACAAAATGCCCCCTTGCAACAAAAAGTAAAGGCCCCACTCTACTATAGCTATTTCAACCTCATTAGCTTTTTCTGCAAGGTCACCATTAGATTCTTTTATTGCAGCAGCTACCTAGTAAACACCTCATACCTTTATCACTCATTACAAAGTAGACAGGGCCTCCAGGGACAGGATCTCCTTTGGTTCCACAGTTCTGAGGAATATTCTCCCATGAGCCATCCGAGAAAGATGGTGTTGGGACGCTACTCATCATTAAAGAATGAACGGCGAGATAGAACAACTTCACATAAAGAAGTTATGTACTCACCATAATGTTCCATGTGAGTTGTTCATCTCGCCTTCATTCTTACATCCCACCTTCCAACCCCCATCCAGTCTACTTGAGGTCCGTATAGGGTGCTTTGTCTCTTATCCAACTCTCTGAGTGGCTATTTATACTACTAAGTAGTCAGGCAGCAAACAAAATCTGAGAGAAGATCAGGGTGCATCATGGGATAGGGAGTTGGTCTCGGGTTGAAGACCTTGAGCTTTTGCAGTTGGCCGAGTTGGAGCCAAGGATTGGCTCTGAACCCATCAGTAAAGAATGAAGGCGAGATGAACAACTCACATGGAACGTTATGGTGAGTACATAACTTCTCTTTTGTGATAACTGGCAATGAGTTTTTCACATTACTGTTGAGGAATTTTAGCCCACTCTTCTTTGCAGAATTGTTTTAATTCAGCCATATTGGAGGGTTTCCAAGCATGAACCGCCTTTTTAAGGTCGTACCATAGCATCTCAATTGGATTAAAGTCCGGACTTTGACTAGGCCACTCCAAAACCTCATATGTGAAGTTGTTCTATCTCGCCATTCGTTCTTTACTGATGGGTTTGGAGCTGATCCCTCGGCTCCGAGTCAGCACCTTCTGCAAAGCTCGAGGATTTCTAGTAGATAGAGGCTGAGTCCCTATCCCATGATGCACCCTGAGTTACCTCAGATCTAGTTTGCTGCTGCAACTGATTGGAGGTTCTTGCTAGCTCGGGCCAGTAAAAACTTTATTACCTTTGTATTTTCAAATGTTATTGTTGGATTATCATTAAAATAGCTAGATATTAAGATAAATAGGCTCTTTTCTGTAGTGTTCCCTTCCCTGTGTGCTTTTCTTTATATTTGGCCTCGTTTTTTCTGATATGCCTATTTAAAATTTCTGGCTAAAAATTGCTTGTTCAGTGCCCTTTGTCACTTTTCTTATTAGCATAGTATAGTGTGATTACTTAGTGTATAGTAACTGTTTATTCAGTGACCTTTTGTCACATTTTTTCCACAGCATAGTATTTTATTACAATTTACTTGCTGTTCAGATTATCTGTTTAATAATTTTGTGTGTGTGCTTGTTAGCCTTAATTTTAGGCTTGGGTGCTTATCTTTAGCCTGTTTTTAATTAGAAGGCTTTTGAGTAGTTAGTTAGCTTTAGTTAAAGGCGTGTGTGTGTGTGTGTGTGTGTGTGTGTGTGTGTGTGTGTGTGTGTGTGTGTGTGTGTGTGTGTGTGTGTGTGTGTGTGTGTGTGTGTGTGTATGTATGTATGTGTGTGCGCTTGCATGTGCTGATAGTTAGCTTAGTTTTTATTAGAAAGCTAATTTATACTTGCTGTTGTTGGGTGTGTCCACTTCTGTCATGGCTGATGACAAAGACAAACACCCTAAGTCAGGGTTTAAAAAATGCCCTAAATGTGGGCAAAAGATGTCGGTTACTGACTGCCATGTGAACTGTGTCTACTGCTTGGGTGCCTTGCACTTACAAGAAACAAGTTCTATATGTCATTCTTTTTCCTCTAGAATCCTCCAAGAGAGAAAAAGGAAGCTTATTGATAGGGGTTTGTTGAAACTTTCTTTCCAGGAGGCTTTGAGTGACCAGGATGGGTCTAGTAAGTCCTCAAAGTCCTCCCAAGATTTCTGGAGAATCAAAAAAATCTAAAGAGTCTGTGACATTGGCTCCATACGTCTCGGAGCCGACTGCCTTTTCTTTTCAGAGCCAGTCCCCAGTCTTGGAACTGGTATCCAAAACTCCTAAATCGCCTCTACTCCAGTCGGTACCATCAGTCCGATCATCTTGATCTTCTGTAAGCCTGTCTGATTTTTATGTGGATTGGGTGGTGCAGAAGCTTATCTCTTCCTCATCCGAGCCATACCGGTTCCTCGGAGCCGGAGGAGTCAGACCTGCGGATTGTGGAGCCTTCAGAGCCGACGCCTGCTCCAGTGTCTTCAGCTCTGTTCACTCTGACGTCCTCAGCGCCAATCAAGGACGCTAGGAGCCGACACTCTTTGATCGGGTCCGGGGAGGATAGTCGAACTGACTTGTCGGTTCCTACTTAGCCTCTCTGAGCTTCGGCTCGGATGAGCTAGGCTCCTACCTCGGGCTGGGAGCCCACTGTCCCGGTGCCGGGGGTATTGACAGTTTCCATGGATCCATCAGTCCCTTAGCATTGGAGCAGAGGTGTCTTCGAAGCTATGAGAGGAGTTATGTCTCCCAAAACATCCTCAACTTCGGGTCCGGCTTCTTCATCCCCTAAAGCGCGTATGTCTGCTTCTGCCTCACAGATCCTTGCTAAGCGCAGAGACCCAGATCCTCAGGAAGCCCCATTGGGTGGCACATGCTCTTCTGAGACCTCCCCAGAAGTTCCCACTGATGAGGTTCCCAGGAAAACAATGTGTAAGAGGAAACATTTGGACTCCCCTCAGGAGTCATTACCATCTGACACTGACTTGGATGAATCAGAAGGGTCCCCACCATCCCCCTCTGAGGATATCTCATTTGCTGAGATACTGGAAATCCTTAGACAGAGGAGTGACTGGCAGTCCACCAACCCTACTGAGGACGAGTCTGTCCTCTTGAAGGCTTTCGGGTCTCAGCCCTCCACCTCTTGGGTGTCTCTGCCCTTCGATGAGCTTATGCAGCTGGTCTCACAAAAGGCGTGGGAGTCTCCGGATACTATGGAGCCTGTCACTAGGAGACCTAATAAGTTCATATCTGCCCCCCTAGATAAATTCTTCTTGACAAAAGGTGTCCCAGTCGATGCCATGGTAGTAGTGGCAGCATCCACCAAAAAGGAAATGTCTAAAACTTCCTCGTCTATCCATCCTCCTGAGAGAGACTCCAGGATCATGTATAGATATGGGAAGCGCATGTTTAGTTCAGCGACTTTTGCTCTTCGTTTGCTTAACTATTTAACCCATTTTACCAGACTACAAAGAGATCTCCTTAAAGAGCTGGGAGATACTCTTCAGGGTACAGTAGCTATAAAATTGCCATCCAGCTTGCTACCCTCAATTCTATAGTGAACTCGTCTCCTCTAGGTACGATTGTGATTCAGACGGACATGTCAGTGGTCTGGTATTTGAACAAACAAGGAAGAACCAGATCATACCCCCTTTGTTGCGAGGCCCTCAGAGTATGGCAGTGGGCTATTTCCACCCAGCGCTTTCTGTTAGCAATGCACATCCCAGCGAAATCCAACATGATAGTAGACAAGTTGAGCAGAGCAATTTTGTTACCCCACGAGTGGTCCCTCAAGACGGAAATAGCGGAAAGGATATTCCACAGGTGGGGCCAGCCTTGCTGCGACCTTTTTGCCAGTCACATGAACACCAAAGGCAGGAGCTATTTTGCCCTGATTCCGCCTCCGGGAGAAGCCCCAAGGGACTCACTCGTTCACGATTGGCCCCGGGTCTCCTCCATGCATTCCCACCAATCCCGTTGATACTCAAGGTATTACAGAAAGCCAAAGCCCTGGGAAGGACCATCATTCTAATAGCTCCCTGTTGGTCTCTTCAGATTTGGTTCCCCTTCCTTCAACTTCATCTTTTGGAAGACCCCTGGATTCCTAGACCCAGTTTCAGACCTTCTGACGCACTTGTCAGGTGAACTTCATCCCTCTCTACAGTCTCTGAAGCTGACAGCTTGGCTGCTCCAATTCCCATCATAGCCAGGTTCCATAACCTTTCCAGTGAGATGAAGCAAATTCTCCTAGCCTCTCACAAATCCTCTACAAGGAAGCTGTACCTCAGCAGATGGAAGAAATTTTCTATATGGGCCTCTAAAAACAATATTGATCCTTACTAAGCCCCTGTGGCCCCTATTCTAGAATTCTTAACCATGATATTTAATAAAGGAGCTGCAGCAGCTACAGTCCATGTTCAATTTGCTGCCATTTCTTAACTTTCATCTGGGATTTGAAGGATTGAATATTATGTCACACAAAACCTTTCTCAAAGGGACTTTTCATATCAGACCACCTGTGAAATATCCCTGTTCTCCATGGAATCTAAATGTTACGCTTTCCCGCATAATTCGTCCGCCATTTGAACCAGCTTCCTCATGTGACCTCAAATTTTTGTCATGGAAAACCATCTTTTTAGTGGCTGTTACTTCTGTCCACAGAGTGTCAGAGCTTCAGGCCTTATCCATCAACCCTCCTCATGTAATTTTTCATGCTGACAGAGTCTCACTTCGAACAAACCCCTCTTTCTTACCCAAAGTTTGCACTGAAACTATTCTCAACCAAATTATTGATTTGCCAGTTTTCTTCCTCAACCATTCCAACAATTAAGAGTACATGCTGCACAAGTTTGATGTTCACAGACAGCTCAGATTTTATTTGGATAGAACAAATGATTTCAGGAAATCAGACCAGTTTTTTGTTTCATTCTCAGATTCCAGGAAGGGTATGCCAGTGGCTAAAACAACTCTGTCTAAATGGTTATCTGATTGTATCACCTTTGCTTATTCAGCTGCCAATATGCTGTTGCAGCATAAAATTAAAGCTCACTCAACCAGAGCAGTTTCTACATCATCTGTTTTTTCTGCCACACTTCCTATTGATAACATTTGCGCAGCAGCCACTTGGTCAAAGCCTCATACCTTTATCACTCATTACAAAGTTGACAGGTTATCCTTTGGATCCACGGTCCTGAGAAATATACTCCCGTGATCCACCCGAGGTTGATGGTGCTTGGGACGCTACCCATCAGTAAAGAATGAATGGCGAGATAGAACAGCTTCACATAAAGAAGTTATGTACTTACCATAACGTTCCATGTGAGTTGTACATCTCGCCTTCATTCTTACGTTCCTCCCTCCTACCCCCTCCTGGCCTTTCAGAAGACCAAGATACTAGATCCTTCCTGGTCACTCAACCCTTCTA
Source organism: Protopterus annectens (assembly GCF_019279795.1). Lineage (NCBI taxonomy): Eukaryota > Metazoa > Chordata > Ceratodontiformes > Protopteridae > Protopterus > Protopterus annectens. Next base: position 609,252,094 of record NC_056747.1, read on the forward strand.
TACTTTTTCTCTTATGGAATTTTAGAATGACATGTGGTATTATTTTACGCAGCAAACAAGATCTGACGTAACTCAGGGTACATCATGGGATAGGGACTTGGCCTCGAGCTACTAGAAATCCTCGAACTTTGCAGTAGGTGCCGACTCAGAGCCGAGGGATCAGCTCTAAACCCATCAGTAAAGAATGAAGGCAAGATGAACAACTCGCATGGAACAATATGGTAAGTACATAACTTCCTTTTTGTTTTTTTAAGCCATTCAGAGGTGGACTTGCTGGTGTGTTTTGGATAATTTTCCTACTGCAGAACCCAAGTGCTCTTCAGCTTGAGGTCACAAAATGATGGCTGGACATTCTCCTTCAAGATTTTTTGGCAGAGAGCAGAATTCATGGTTCCATCAATCACAGCAAGTCGTCCAGGTCCAGAAGCAGCAAAGCAGCCCCAGACCATCACACTACCACCACCATGTTTGACTGTTGGCATGATGTTCTTTTTCTGAAATGATGTGTTACTTTTATGCCAGATGTAATGGGACGCACACCTCCCAAAAAGTTCAACTTGTGTTTTGTCAGTCCACAGAATATTTTCCCAAAAGTCTTGGGGTTCATCAAGATTATTTTTGGCAAAATTGAGATGAGCCTTTATGTTCTATTTGGTCAGCAGTGGGTTTCGTCTTGGAACTCTGCCATGCATGCCATTTTTGCCCAGTCTCTTTCTTATGGTTGAGTCATGAACACTGACCTTAACTGAGGCAAGTGAGGCCTGCAGTTCCTTAGTTGTTGTTCTGGGTTCTTTTGTGACCTCTTGGATGACTCGTCACTGCACTCTTGGAGTAATTTTTTGTAGGCTGGCCACTCCTGGGAAGGTTCACCACTGTTCCATGTTTTCTCCATTTGTCGATAATGACTCTCACCACGGTTTGCTGGAGTCCCAAAGCTTTAGAAATGGCTTTGTAACCTTTTCCAGACTGATAGATATCTAATTACTTTGTTTCTCATTTGTTCCTGAATTTCTTTAGATCGTGGCATGATGTCTTCCTTTTTGGGATCTTTTGACCTACTCCACTTTGTCTGACAGGTTCTGTTTAAGTGATCTCTTGATTCAACAGGTCTGGCAGTTATCAGGTCTGGGTGTGGTTAGTGAAATTGAACTCGGCTTTCCCAAAAATGTGATTAACCACAGTTATTTCATGATTTAACAAGGGGGGCAATTACTTTTTCACGTAGGGCCATGTAGGTTTGGATTTTTTTTTCATTAATAAATAAAATCATCACTTAAAAACTGCATTTTGTGTTTATTTGGATTATCTTTGTCTAATATTTGTCTAATATTTAAATTTGTTTGATCTGAAATATGTAAGTGCGACAAACATGCAAAAAATAAGAAATCAGGAAGGGGGCAAATACTTTTTCATTGCACTGTATTTTATATGATTTAGTGATTATTCCTTTTTTAACAACAGCTTTTGTTCTAGATTCTACTAAAAACTCTACCAGTGCTGGTCTTTTGTTTAGGACACCCCCCCCCCCCCCATTTATTTCTTGTTGCCTGTCAGTCCTTGATAGAGAAAGCAATCTCTAACCTGCAGTCCAATTAAATTCTTGGCATCTTCCCATTCTGTTACTTTTCTCTCGCTAGTTATTTGCTCCCAAAACCTTGGTTCCTTTGCTAGTTATCTCCAATAAATTCCATCTCCCTTTTGCGTATTGTCTGTATCCCAAATTGCAGTCATCCCTACTGGTAGGATCTCCTTTCTTCTTTCCCTTGTTGGCTTAGTTCTTAGAATACATTGTGCTTTTTATGAATGTAATATTCTGCATGATTATTGTAATTCTCCTTAAAGGTCTACATCCAAAATCCCAGTCTCTCCTAGTTTTTTGAGCTTCCCCCGTTTCATCATCATCATCCCTTTCCACTTTGAATTACATTATTCTGCCTGTGCTATGTATAGGAGCCTTAATTGTGTTGCTGTGAAATACCCCTTCAAACCAGGTAATCCCAATCTGCCTTGTTCTATTGGAAGAATGAGCTTTCCCCACTTGACACTTGTCGTCTTCCCCTCCCAGATAAAATCATTCAGCTCTTTATTAATTGCTATCCACAACCTCTCCTCTGGTTGATAAAAATATGTCTGACCTGTGTATAAGACTAAAGGGACTAAACATTTTAGCTGCTTGTATCTTGTTATCCATATCCATATAACAGAGCTTCCATTTTCTCAGTTGTTGTATTATCTTTTGCTTAGTCTCTTCCCACATATCCTTAGCTGCCACAGTGGAATAATTTTTAATCCATACTCCCAAATTCTTTATGTTATGTCCCTATAAATATGGATATTGCTTAACCAGTTTGTGTATGGGAACATAATTTACTGGTATTGCCTTTGTTTTAACTTCATCAATTTTGTAACCGGAAAAGATTTGAAACTGCTCAGAATGTCCCACAAAAGTGTAATGCCTTTTCTGGTTTTGTCAGGTATTAAATAATATCACCTGCAAATAGAGCCAGTTGTTCTTGACTATAGTACCAGTTATATCCTTGAATTTCTGAGTTCCTTATTTTCTTTACCAGTGGTTCTAAATATAATGCAATTAACAAAGGGAAAAGAGGACACCCCTGCCTGGTTCCTCTGCTGAAGCATAAATTATCAGAGAGGATCCCAACCACTTTAATTTTCACCTCCAATCCCTTATATATCCTCCTAATCAACCTTAAGTTTTTATCAGGGAATGCCAATGCTTAATTGCCCTGCTCATAATGTCCCAGCTTACTCTATCAAATGCTTTCTCTGCATCAAGATCCACCAAAAACAGTGGTATTTTCTTACATTCTAATTCCCTCTGGATCATCAGTGTTCTGTTAATGTCAAATGTTTGCTTACCGTCTGCAAAACCACATTGATCTATATCTATCAATTTTGGCAGCACGTTTGGCATTCATTTAGCCATTATAGACATAAACACTTTATAATCATGGTTTAAAATTGAAATGAGCCTATATGAAACTGGATCTGATAGATCTTTACCATCTTTAGGTATTACAGCCACCAAAGCTTTTTCCCAGAATGTTGATGGTTCTCATATTTTTAAAATACTGTTAAACCCTTCCAGATCTTTATCGCTTTCTTCCCTCCTGGCTTCTTAACTTCCGCAGGAATGCAATCTGTTCATAGATTAATAAATTGTTCTAGGCTAACGACCCAGTGGGGCCTTTCTAAGCCTAGCCAAGTTTTCCCAAAATAATAATGATGTTCTGTTTCCAAATATAGAACATTGAGGGCCAGGCATTTTTAAGCTACCTCTGTCCATAAGGAACATGGGTGCCAGGCCCAGTGTAGATTTCCTATTCCCTATCCACTGGTCTAGGTTGTGCTTAAACTGGGTAATAAACGAGCTCATCTTCACATGTATGGAAAGCCTGTTCCATAGCAGAGGTAGTCTCTGGAACACTTATCTGTCTCTCTAGCATGTTCTGTTTAAGTCATAGACAAAATTCAGGTCTTGGATCTTGTATTTCTGATACTGTTTCACTTACAAATATGCAGGAGATTCATAAGCATGGTGTTTGAGCATGTGTTGTAAACCAGGCATAGAGCACCCTTCAGCAATCTATAGGAGACTAAGTAGAAGGAAATGGCTTTAAGGCACTCTGCATAAGGCAGGTTTGTCACACCTTGTATATTTTTGTAAGAACCTCTGAAGTCACTCTAGTTGCTGGTCAAGTACATACCGAAGGGAGCATTATACTCTGTTATTGGTCTGATTTAGGGCGGAGTACATTTGGATAATGAACTCTTTGGACCTAGATGCCATGCCCTTACTTATAAGTTGTGCAGCATAAAAGGGTTTCCTCACCACTGTGGCCACATGGTGATCAAAGATAAGGCTACTGTCTACGTGTGTACCAAGACCCCTGAATACTAGATCTACTCTTAGGGGTATATTAGTAACATGATGATTAGCCAGGATGGATGCCTTCCCAAAATGTACAGTTATGTTTTTCTTATCATTGAGTTTAAGACCATGGCTTTGGTACCATTTGTTCATCAGAGATTGGCCTTCTTGAAGAATGCTAGTGTCTGCAGGGGAGTCAGTGATAACCACCAGCTTGCAATCATCTGCAAGCTTAGTCAGTCATAAACCTTCAGCATTTACTTCCATTTCAGAGAAATAGATGCCAAAAAGGAGTGGGCCCAATACCGAGCCCTGGGGGACTCTGCTAGTGACTGGTCTCATTGTGAAGGCGACCTCACTTGTTTTGACCTCTTGGGTCCTATCAGTGAGCCAGTTGGCTCTCCAGTGAGTGATAAAAGGATTTATAGCTAACTTAGTTAACTTGCTATAATCTCTGAGTGGGGTATTGTATCAAAAGCTTTCGCCAGGTGAAGGTAAGCTGTGTGCACAATCTTGCCTTCATCCAGTGTGTTGGTGACCCTCTCAGTAAAGTGCACCAGATTTAATAGACATGACTTTCCTTTAACAAAGCCGAACTGTGATGGGCCCAGCATTTGCATGTTGCCTGTGTCATCATTTATGGTGTCCATGATGATTCTTTCCATAGCCTTACACATGACGCTGGTCTGACTTATGGGCCTGTAGTTACCCGGATCAGTGGTTGGACTGCCTTTGTGGAAGGGAATGACTGTAGCCATCTTCCATTCCCTGAGCATAAAAACTGACTGTAGGCGCCATTTAAAAAGTTATTTAAATGGACCAGAGGTCATGTTAAGTATCCAGTGATGTTATCTGGGCCCATCAATGCAGTGTTTTTGGCCTTTGAAAGTGCAATTATCACCTGTTCCCTAGTAATGGTTGGGGGATTGTGGTTTGCAGTATTTCTTTTGAACTATTGGGGGGAGTGGGGGGGGGGATTTTAGCTGAACCTGCCAGGCAAAAGGTTGGCAGTGGCCTCTAGTTCATGTGGGTGATGTTATTTACAATAGGTTCTGCACATTGTCGCATATTTCCCCTGAGGTTACAGACATAGCGGTAGAAAGCTTTGTGGTTGTCCTTTGCCTGAGAAGCTATTTTTTCTTCAAACTTAGTCTTTGAAGTAGTAATTAACACTCTTAGCTGCCTGTTTAGATTGGTCAGGGGCTTTTAGTATGTATGGCTTTATTCCTCCTACACTTGGCCAAGATTTGTTTTGTTGTTGTTGTTGTCTAACGGATTGATATTGTGATTCCACCAGGGTGGCTTGTCTTTTGAGTTTGTCTTGTTCGTAATACTTGTAACCACAGCTCATTCTGTACAGCTGTCAGTATGGCTGTACAGAAATTTTGTAAATAGCTGAGCATATGCTATGGTATTTACTGGGTTTGGGGATGCTTTGAATTTTGCAAAGGGTATCGCTTAGTAGAGAGGTTAATCTTAGAATAGATGTTCTTCGTGTTTCACTGTTGCAGTCATTACATTTGGGTAATCTGCTGGCAGGTTGCCCTCAGTCGGCCTGAATTCCAAAGTCTTGGGTCCTGCGTCGGTTGCTGTCTCTTCTTCCATGACTTCAGGTAGTCAGGGGTATAAAACAGGCAGCCGAAGCCATTTTCTTTCGTCTTTCTTGCCGGCGCGGTGCCCGAAGCAGAAGCATTTGGCTGACTCCTGAAATTTTCGAATTAGAGTTTCGAAACCGAAGTCTTCACTTAAAGCTAAGTACCCCATTGGGGAAACTTTTTCTTGCTCCATACCGATGTCAGTAAAAATTAATTGCATTACTTGTGGGAAGCAAATACCTCATAAGGATTTCCATTTGTACTGTATTCCTTGCCTAGGCCCAGATCATAATGTGCCTAGCTGTCGTTTTTTTGCTAGATTTAACCAACGCACTATTAAGCGTCAGTATATCTTTGCTTCAAAATATTTTGGAAACAGATTTAACTATCCTGAAATGTCATTGGATAGCAATCCAACTACCGGAGTTCACAAAAAAACACAAAGAAAAGGACAGAGACAGACCGTCGAGGTCCAAACCCGACGACAAAGCTTTCCCTAAGCCAATCGCCAGTTCGCTGGTACTCAGTGAGGCGCTTTTGCAGCCCCTGATACCAGCTACTTTCGAGTCGCAGGCCTCTACCGAGATCCATGTGGAGTCCGGCATGCCGCGAGATTCTCAAAGTATTGTACCCGTGGATGTCTCTCCCTTGGATGGGTCCGGAGCCACTGAGCAGGCACCGGCTTCTGAGGGTGTCTTCAGGCCTCAGCATTTCTATATAAAACCAACACCATCTTCAAAATCAAAGACAAAAGCAACTTCTAAAACTAAAAGAACGGCACATGAGCCACATGCTCAGGCCTCTATGCCCAAAAAAACAGATGACCAAAATGGCTGAAGACCTAATTACTTTGATCAGGAGTTCCCAACCCCCTCCTGATAAGAGGTCTAGGCAAGACACTGATTATGAATCTTCAGGTCAGGTTTCTATTTCTTCTGATTCCTCTTCTGATCAGGAATTTTCTATACCACCCTATGAGAATTCTGATGCAGAGGAATCCATCCCGTCTGCATCTCCTCCTGAAGATTATTCCTTTGGAGAAACCTTGCATACTTTGAGGGAGCATTTTCATTGGGAGAGTCAAGATATAAGAATAAAAAAAGAGGCTTAGGGATTTCCTTCTTCTCCCTCAGCATAGGCCCTTAGCCATACCTCCTGTCTTAGGCATTGTTGATGATGTGTTTTTGGAGTCAAGCTTAACTCCAGACTCCTTACCTCCGGCTCCTAGCAAGCCAGATAGATATTACAGGGTTCCTGATTCGCACAATTTTTTATTTAAAAACCCTGCTGCTGACCCTGAAACTATCTCATAGGGTCCCAAAGGTGTAAAGGCCAAAACAGCTAAAAATCCTATCCCCTCTGATAGAGATTCCAGGGCGCTGGATAGATGGGGAAAGAAGGTTTATACATCTGCAACCTTGGCAATTAGGGCCTTAAACTGCCAGTTTCATATGCTTAAGTATCAACAGCATGTTATGGGATTACTGAAACAGAAAATGATGTTGATTTCTAAATGTGTAGAAAATAAAGAATTACAGGAATTATTGCATGCAGCAGAACAAGTTGGAAAGCATACTTTGCATTGTGGTTTTGATTCCTTAGAGGCCCCCTGCAGGGCCACAGTTACTGGATCTGTCATTAGAAGGCATGCCTGGCTAAAAAAGCAAAATTTGCCTGATCATGTTAAATTTAAATTGCTGGATGCACCTTTACAGCATGATACTCTGTTTGGTATTAAGGCAGAAGAGGTTTTAAAGAAAATGAAAGACAAAGCTAAGTCTATGCAAACTATAAAAGACTTCTTACAAGTGCAGCCACCAAGATTCAATAGACACTGGCCTACAAAAAATAGGTCCTTTCCTGTGTCCGACAGAGCTCCACGGGGCAAATCCAGGCATCCTAAAGGCTCTAGATACCAGTCACAGGATTCTTATATGTCAAAGCAATGGGGTGCCTCTACCTCCAAATCTGGAGGAAATAAAGCGCAACCTTACAGTAAATAGTCTCAATGACTTCCCTCTGCCATCACCAATCACTTATCTTTTGGCAGCTCCCTTAGGGGGAAAATTAGCATATTATGCTCAAAATTGGCAGTTAATAACCCAGGACAAGTGGGTATTAAACATAGTATGCCAGGGATACAGATTTCATTTCCACACTTTGCCAATTCCAAACGGTTGGCCAAATCTGCCAAAAAATCAATGGGCAGAGGTACAGAAACAAGTTACGTCCCTCATGTATATGGGGGCTATTCAGCCAGTGCCAGAACAGAAAAAAGGGCAAGGGTTTTACTCAAGGCTGTTCTTGGTTCCCAGAAAATACAAGGTCTGGCACCCAATACTGGATTTATCAATTTTGAACACATTCTTGGACATTCCAAAATTCATAATGCTAACTTTGCAGCAGCTTCTGCCCATGCTGGGCAAGAACGCTTGGCTAGTGACTTTAGACTTAAAAGAGGCATTCCTGCATATCCCAATAAGGGAATTGTGCAGAAGATACCTCCGTTTCAAGGCTGGATTCATGCATTACCAATTCTCTGCACTACCCTTTGGCTTATCTACTGCGCCCATGGTCTTTACAAAGTGCCTGACACCAGTAATTGCATTTTGCAGACAAGTATACAAATCTATCCTTACTTGGACAACTGTCTCATTCAAGCAGAAAACAAGGACATTCTTCATCAGCATCTGGTGTTTGTGAAAAGGCTTCTAACATGCCTAGGGTACACAATAAACAAAAATAAATCACAACTGTTACCCTCTCAAAAGATAACATTCCTGGGTGCAAGCTTGAATACAACTGCCCAGATGGCTTTCCTCACGCCAGATAAACAAAGGCAACTGACTATTTACTTCAAACAGATGGCAACAAAAACCCAGTTATCTGCAAGACAAATTCTACAGACTTTGGGGTTCATGGCATCCTGCATTCTACTGATTCCATATGCAAGACTGCATATGAGGATACTACAGTGGTACCTAAAAAGTTTATGGAGTCAACATTGTCGCAGTCTGGAAACAATGATTCCTCTCATTTCTTGCCTACAACAGAAGTTTCTTTGGTGGGCAGAGACATGTCACCAGAACATGGGACGGTCTTTCACTCTACCCCCTGCCAGCCAAACCTTAACTACAGATGCATCAGACTATGCATGGGGGGCCCACCTGGCAGGGAGATGCATTTGGGGCATATGGACCCCAAAACAAATGCATCTGCATATCAACCAGAAAGAGATGTTAGCTGTTCAGAATGCCCTGAAAGCCTTCAAGGACTTACTTCATCCAGGACAACTACTGATAAAGACGGACAACACCACGGTTATGTGGTACATAAACAAGCAGGGGGCACACACTCATACCCCCTTTGCAGACTAGCCATGGCATTGTGGGACACAGCCTTGACTTACCAAGTACATCTTCAAGCTCAGTTCCTGCCAGGAAAACAAAATACTCTGGCAGATGACCTAAGCAAAAACATTATGGACCCTCATGAGTGGAAACTGGATCCACAAGTCTTCAGCATGACAACAAAGAAATGGGGGAGCCCGGACATAGATCTATTTGCCTCTCCTCGGAATTATCAACTGGACAAATTCTGCACAAGGACGTATCACAGACAAGCATGGAAAGTGGATGCCCTATCCTTCAGTTGGAAAAACCTATCAGTTTACGCCTTTCCTACTCTGCCTCTTCTTCCCAAGGATCTACTAAAGGTCAGACAAGAAAAAATAAAAATGATTCTAATTGCCCCGGACTGGCCCCACCAACACTGGTATCTAATCCTAAGGAATATGTCTCAACCCCCAGCTTGGTACTTGCCTCAAATACCTCATTTACTGTCTCAGCAAAACAGTCAGATCCTGTACAATCAGCTCCAAACACTGAACCTGACAGCATGGCTGATCATGTAGTTATTCAAACAACACCTCTCAGTAAATCTGTGATGCATGTCATTTTGGAAGCTAGAAGGCCTAGTACTAGAAAATCTTATGCTGATAAATGGAAGAGATTCTGTGCTTGGAACCAAGTACAAGGAACTGACACAGCAAAGCCAAATATTCCTCAGATTTTAGAATACTTGACTGAGATGCTTGATAAAGGCCCATCTTTTTCATCAATAAAAATCCATGCCTCTGCCATTCGGCTCATTACAACACAGAGCCACCGATCTTTTCTCACCCTGTGCTAAAACAGTATCTTAGATGGGCCAAAAATTTAAGGCCTCCCAGAAGACACCAATTCCTGCATGGGACCTCAATTTTGTGTTGGAAAAGCTCACTCTGCCTCCATTTGAACCAGCTGCTACTGCAGATATAAAGTTTTTATCATGGAAAACAGCTTTGCTCCTGGCAATCACTTCAGCAAGAAGGGATATTCATCGTGTTACTCTGCTGCAGTCATTACACTTGGGTTATCCTGCCGTCAGGCGGTTCCCCAGTCGGCCTGAGTTCCAAAGTCTTGGTCCGGCGTCTGTTGCTGTCACCTCCTCCCTGGCGTCAGTGCAACAGGGTTATATAAGATGCAGCTGATGCCATTTTCTTCAGTCTTTCTTGCCACGCGGTGCCCGAAGCAAAAGCAGTTCACAAGTTCCGGTCGGCCGTCTCCTGAGATTTTCATTCCGAATCCAGAACCGAAGTCTTCTACAAAGCTAAGTACCCCGTTGGGGAAACTTTTTCTTGCCTCAGACCGATGTCAGTAAAAGTTAATAACTGTATTTCTTGTGGGAAGCAAATACCTCATAAGGATTTCCATTCCTATTGTATCCCATGCCTAGGCCCTGACCACGACGTCACTGGTTGTCGGTTTTGTGCTAGGTTTAACAAGCGCACTATTAAACGTCGGTTTGATTTTGCCCGACATTATTTTGGTAGAAAATTCAGTTATACCATCTGTCGGAACTTCCTACGACCGGATTACACAAAAAGCGCAAAGACGAGGATAGGCATCCAAGGCCCAAAACTGACGACGAAGCCTCTTCTAGGCCAGTCACCTGTTCTCCGGTTTTCAGCGAGGCGTCTTCGCAGCCCCAGACGACCGCTTCTGTAGAACCACAAGCCGCCTCTGACTCCCACGTGGAGATGGCTGGGCCTTCGGACACACAAGCTCTTCAGCCTATCTAGACTAACCTTTCAGAGGGATCCGGAGTAGTTGAGCAACCCACAGCTTCAGAGGGTGTCTTCAGACCTACTCAGTTAAGCATTAAACTCTCAGCTAAGTCTAAGCCTCCTTTAAAGTCAAACATACAAATACAGCATTCTCCAGGACAGGCCTCCATGCCTAAGAAACAAATGCTCAAAATGGCCGAAGACCTAATCACTCTGATCAGGGGGTCCTATCCCCCTCCTGACAAAAGGTCTAGACAGGATGCAGACTATGACTCATCCGACCAGGTGTCCATCTCTTCTGATTCATCCTCAGACCTAGGATACTCTTTACCTCCTTATGAGGATTCTGATGCTGAGGAATCAGTTCCATCAGCCTCACCGCCTGAGGACTACTCCTTTGGGGAAACCCTACATACCATGAGGGAGCATTTCCACTGGGAAGGCCAGGATTACTCAGAATCCAAGAAAAGGCTCAGAGACTTCCTTTTATTACCTCAACACAGACCCCTTGCTATTCTGCCAGTGTTCGATATTGTGGATGATGTGTATACTGAATCCAGCTTAAATCCTGATTCCTTACCTCCAGCCCCTGTTAAACCTGACAGATACTACAGAGTCCCTGACTCACATAAATTTCTGTATAAAAGCCCTGTAGCTGACCCTGAAACTATTTATTAGGGACCCAAAGGAGTTAAGGCCTCATCAGCCAAGAATCCAGTTCCCTCTGACAGAGATTCCAGAGCATTAGACAGATGGGGAAAGAAAGTATATATGTCTGCAACTTTAGCAATGAAAGCCTTAAATTGCCAGTTTCACATGCTAAAATATCAGCAATTTTTACTGTCTCAGTTAAAACAAAAAATGCTTCCAGAATCAGATCCTCCTAAAAAAGAAATGCAGGATTTATTGCATGCAGTTGAACAAGTGGGAAAGCATACTTTGCAATGTGGTTTTGATTCTCTAGAGGTCTCCTGCAGAGCAGCAGTTACAGGCTCTGTCATTAGAAGACATGCTTGGTTAAAAGAACATACGTTACCAGATCATGTTAAAGCAAAATTATTGGATGCACCTTTGCAGCAGGATGTGTTATTTGAAGTTAAGGCAGAAGAGCTTTGAAAGAATATGGAGGATAAGGCAAAATCTATGCAAACGGTGAAGGATTTCTTACAGGTTCAGCCTCCTAGATTTAGCAGAAACTGGCCAACTAAGAATTGGTCCTTTCCAAATACAGACAGACCTCAAAGGGGAGGATACAGACGTCCAAGAGGTAGAGGTCAAACACAAAGTCCTTACAGGCCTCGACAATGGGTTGCATCAGGCTAGAAAGAAGGGGAAGACAGGCCCCAACCATATAAAAAGCAGCTCCAATGACTTCCCACTACAGCTACCAAACAAATCCTTCTTGATAGCCCCCTTGGGAGGAAAACTGGCACTCTTCTACCACAATTGGCAAATGATCACCAAAGACAAATGGGTTCTCAACATTGTATTTCAGGGTTACAGGTTTCACTTTCACACTCTGCCAAGGTTAAAAGGAATGCCAAATCTGCCACCAAATCAATGGGCAGAGGCTCAAAAACAAATTACAGCACTCATGGATACGAGAGCTATTCAGAAGGTACCATCACAGGAGCAAGGACAAAGATTTTACTCAAGACCTTTTCTGGTACCCAGAAAGGACAAAGCCTGGAGGCCCATTCTGGATCTTTCATCTCTAAACACTTACCTGGATGCTCCAAAATTCAAAATGTTGACATTACAGCAGCTTCTTCCCATGCTGGGCAAGAAAGCTTGGCTCGTGACTTTGGACCTCAGAGGCATACCTGCATGTCCCTATCAGACAAAACTGCAGAAGATACCTCAGATTCATAGCTGGTTCAATGCACTACCAATTCTCTGCAATGCCCTTTGGCTTATCTACTGCAGCCAGGGTCTTCACAAAGTGCCTGGAACCAATAATTGCATTTTGCAGACAGAAAGAAATTCAGATTTATCCGTATCTGGACGACTGCCTGATTCAAGCAGAGAGCAAGGACATTCTTCTAAAGCATCTGGCGTTTGTAAAAAAAAGTTATTAATTTGCCTGAGGTACACAGTAAACGAAAAGAAATCAAAACTAGTGCCCTCACAAGAGATTATATTCCTGGGTGCCAGCTTGAACACACCGGCCCAGATGGCTTATCTCACGCCAGACAAACAAGGACAACTTACTCAATACTTTCAATTGATGGCAACAAAGACCCAACTCCCTGCAAGAAAAATTCTGCAGGCCTTGGGCTACATGACATCTTGCAAACTACTAATTCCATATGCCAGAGTGCATATGAGGAAACTACAATGGTACCTAAAGAATGTATGGTCTCAACACTGTCAAAGTTTGGAAACAGTTATACCACTAATCCCTTGCCTTCAACAGGAGTTTCAGTGGTGGGCTCAAGCTTGTCACCTCAACAAGGAACGGCCTTTTACACAACCCACAGCCAGGGAAACATTGACAACATATGCATCGGATTACACCTGGGGAGCACACATGGCAGGCAAATGTATTCAGGGCACGTGGCCCACAGAACAAAGGCATCTTCACATCAATGAAAAAGAGATGCTAGCTGTACAAAATGCGCTTATAGCTTTCAAGGACCTGCTGCATCCAGGACAACTACTACTAAAGACAGATAACACCACAGTTATGTGGTACATAAACAAGCAAGGGGGCACTCACTCCTGCCCTCTATGCAGACAAGCTATGACTTTATGGAACACAGCTATAAACCTTCAAGTTCATCTGCAAGCACAATTCCTGCCAGGAGAGAGAAACACACTGGCAGACGACTTAAGCAGAAACATCATGGATCCCCACGAATGGGAGTTGAATCCACAAATATTCGGAATGATAACACAGAAATGGTGGAGCCCGGACATAGATCTGTTTGCATCCCCAATAAACTGCCAGCTACAAAAATTCTGCAAAAGGAGTTACCATCCACAAGCATGGAAAGTGGATGCCCTCTCATTCATCTGGGAGAACCTACAAGTATACGCTTTCCCACCACTACCTCTCCTGCCAAAGGTACTCATAAAAGCCAGGCAGGAAGAGCCAAAGATGATCCTGATTGCACCAGACTGGCCACGCCAGCACTGGTACCCAATATTAAGGAGCTTAGCACAAGAACCACCCTGGATTTTGCCTCAAATCCCACATCTGCTGACTCAGCACAACAAACAAATACTACACAGCCAGCTAAAGACTTTAAACCTAGCTGCATGGAAGATTACTTAGTCAAGCAAGCAATGCCTCTCTCCAAAGCTGTTATGGATGTCATTCTGGAGGCCAGAAGGCATAGTACCAGGAAAGCCTATTCGGATAAATGGAAGAGATTCTGTCCCTGGAACCAAGCTCACAGCCTTGACCCTCTTGTCCCAAACATTCCTCAGATACTACAATACTTAACTGAGATGCTGGACAAAGGACTCTCCTTCTCATCCATCAAGATCCACGCCTCTGCCATCTCTGCTCATTACAACACGGATCCACCAATTTTCTCTAATCCTCTGATAAAACAGTACCTCAGAGGGGCTAAAAACATAAGACCGCCCCGTAGAGCACCTACTCCAACTTGGGACCTCAACTTTGTTTTGGAGAAGCTAACTTTACCTCCTTTTGAGCCAGCCAACACAGCAGAATTAAAATATATCTCTTGGAAAACTGCTCTGCTCCTGGCAATAACATCAGCACGAAGAGTTTTAGAATTTCAGGCACTAATGGCAGTGGAACCTTTCCTCATTTTCCACCAGGACAGGGTGTCTTTATGAACTAACCCTACTTTTATGCCAAAGGTGGTATCCAGTGTGGCTCTAAACCAAACTATTCACCTGCCAACTTTTTATCCTAAACCACAGAATAAAGGGGAGAGACTGCTGCACTCTTTGGACATCCACAGGCAGTTACGCTTCTACTTGGACAAAACCAAAGCTTTCAGAAAATCTGAGCAATTATTGGGTGCATATGCTGCAGGAGCACAGGGAAAAGCCATTTCAAAACAGACTATTTCAAAATGGATAGGACAATTGTATACGTTTCTGCTACACATACCATGGAAAACCTGTACCTAGCAGCATTAGATCTCACTCCACCAGGGCAACAGCCACTTCAACTGCCTACCTCAGGGGAGTACCTACCAAGGATATTTTGGAAGCAGCAACTTGGAGTTCTGTACACACCTTCACCAAGCATTACCATCTGCCTCTATACTCTAAATCCAGACCTGGCTTCACCACTGCAGTGCTGCAGGGCCTTATAGCCATCCCTAATGCCTTATAGGACCAGCCACCCTTCCTCAGCTTTGGGATTCTACCCAAGTGTAATGACTGCAGCAGTGTAACACGATGAACATAGCACAGTTTTGTACCTACCATAAATGTAGATGTTCGAGTGTATACACTGCTGCAGTCCAGGTTACCCTCCCTCCTTCCCCTCTTACTGGCTGGCACGTACCTATGTCTTCTACCCTTACTACCTATGGGGAGAATTTGCTGGTAGCTGTAAGTTGTTTTTTGCTTTTCTTTTGTATGTTTTATTAGCAACTGGAATTGCCTACATATTTAGAGGCACCTGACATCTGGGGCAAGAAAAACTGAAGAAAATGGCGTTGGCTGCATCTTATATACCCGTGTCGCACTGACGTCAGGGAGGAGGCAACAGCAACCGGCGCCGGACCAAGACTTTGGAACTTGGGCCGACTGGGGAACCGCCTGACGGCAGGATAACCCAAGTGTAATGACTGCAGCAGTGTATACACTCGAGCATCTACATTTATGGTAGGTACAAAACTGTACTTTTCAGAGCTACAGGCCCTCATGGCTGTGGAGCCTTTTATCATATTTTACCCAGACAGGGTTTCCCTCAGGACCAGTCCTTCCTTTATGCCTAAGGTGGTTTCCAGTGTGGCTCTTAACCAAATTATTCATCTGCCAACTTTTTATCCAAATCCGCAGAACAAGGGGGAGCGGATTCTGCATTCCTTGGACGTACACAGACAACTAAGATTCTACTTAAACAGGACTAAAGCTCAAAGAAAAACTGAGCAGCTACTGGTGGCATTTGCTGCAGGATCAGAGGGAAAGGCTGTTTCAAAGCAGACTATTTCAAAGTGGATAAGCCACTGCATTTGTTTCTGCTACTTGCATCATGGTAAACCAGTGCCCAAAGGCATTAGGTCTCATTCCACCAGGGCTGCATCTACATCAGCAGCTTTTCTCAGAGGGGTTCCAACCAAAGACATTCTAGAAGCTGCTACTTGGAGTTCTGTTCATACTTTTACAAAGCATTGTCATTTGCCTCTCTTCTCTAAGTCCAGGGCAGGCTTTGCCACTGCAGTTCTGCAGGGCCTTATAGCCGACCATAATGCTGTTTAGCTCCAGCCTCCCATCCATAGCTTTGGGATTCTACCCAAATGTAATAACTGCATCAGTGAAACACGAAGAACATAGTACAGTTGTGTACACTTACCATAAATGTAGATGTTCGAGGGTATTCACTGTTGCAGTCCAGGTTACCCGCCTGCCATCCCCCTTTTATTCTGGAGCTTCTCTTTCCTTTACTATATTCTACAGCCTTTGTGGTATATTTGCTTTTAGATGAAGGTAAAGTTTATGTTGTTGCATGTATATATAGTTTTATATATATTTATATATATTTTTGCTCCCCATTTGGGGGGCACCTGTCATCTGGAGCAAGAAAAACTAAAGAAAATGGCGTCGGCTGCCTGTTTTATACCCCTGACGACCTGGCGTCATGGAAGAAGAGAGAGCAACTGACGCAGGACCCAAGACTTTGGAATTCAGGCTGACTGAGGGCAACCTGCCAGCAGATTACCCAAATGTAATGACTGCAACAGTGAATACACTCAAACATCTACATTTATGGTGAGTGTACACAACTGTACTTTCCTAAAGGTTTTGGTTTTGCTGGATCCTCAGATTTAATTTTTATTTCAAGCAATACTGACTTATGGTCACATCTGACAAGTGAAGATATTACATTGGGTGAAGAACATCACCCCCCCCCCCCCCATGTTTGTAAGTGTAATGTCAAAGATGTTTGTATCCCTGGTAGGAGAATGGATCAACTGTTCCAGGATGTTGGTATTAATGACATTTAGGAGTCGCTGAGTTTGTGCATTGGAAGTGTAGGATTCCAAGTCTGTAGAGGGGTAGTTGAGATCCCACATGAATATCATACTGGGTTGACCAGTGGGGAACTCTAGTACATTGAGATAGGTAGTATGGGTTTACTGGGAAATGAAGGGTGACCGTTAGGTTGCAAGGATATGGTACAAGACCCTGTTTATGGTGAGTTGCACATGTGTGAATTCCAGTGGGTCATACAATGTAACTAGTCTAGATGTGAGGTTGGTTTTAATATGGACTGCGGCGACTCTACATTTAGTTCTCTTCCGTGCAGTAGCTAGTGTAAAGGTGTGAAAGGCATTATAACCTTGCATTCCTGGGATACTGTCTGTGATTTTAAACTATGTCTCAATTACTACAGAGATGTGTCTGCTCTCCAGCAAGAGGAAGGCTTGCAGGGAGTAGAGTTTCTTGTTAAGGCTTGTAGCATTGTGCAGTACCAACTTCAGATATTCCTTCGTAGGTTCATTTAAGTTGGGAAGTTTATCAGTTTGACATTGCCCTAAAAGGTATTATGGAGGTGGAAAAGCTCTTTGCTAATATCTAGAAGTCTAAAGGGGATAAGTGCAGACCATCCCTGTAAAGCAGCTCGGTGTGTCAACCATGTCCTTCCAGGCCATCAAATATTGTACCCCCCTTGAACTGACACTAAAATCTAAGTCAGTTGTTAAAAATGTATCATTTTCTGTTAGTAACATGGCTTTATCCTTGGAGAAGGTAGGATTCTGCTCAGTGCTAGGCTGTTACCTGCCTGAGACACACAGTCTGCGAGCTTGATTATGTCTCACTTCAAATAGTCAAGTAGGGTAAGTCCCAGGTTATTAACACCCACATAGACTGTGACATAGTCTTACTGGTACCTGTGGTTCAGTGACCCAAGTACCTGTGTGATTTGTCAAATCCTAGCTCCAGAAAGGCAGCTAACTGTGACTCTGCCCTTACTCAGTCTGGTGAGGGGAATGTTGGTGTGCATCACTATAGAATCACCAATGACCAGGAAATTTGGCTGTGCGCTGATTTTCCTTAACGGCTTAGCAGTAGCGGCACTGGATATAGTGTTGCTGTGAGTGATGTTTTAACAGAGTGTTTATGTGATGGTTGAGTACCCTTTTTTTGATTGTGCTCTGCAGGCGGTCTTAGTGTTTTAAGTGGGTTACTTGTTAAGGGCCTCAGCATAAGTAGTTTTATGTGTATAGTCTTTACCCTGTGCAGTAGAAGTGGTGCAGGTGTCACTGACAACCTCTTTAAGATTAGTTGTGGTTGTATGAGAGAGTTTTGCCTCCGGCATTAAGGTGTATTTAACACCTCTTGCATACTTTTTCTGTCTTATTAAGAATAAGTGGGTTGTCAGTGTACATGTGGTAGTTGCTACAATGCCTCAGAATCCCCATCTCAACCAGATTGGCCACAGAGAGAGTCAGAAAGTACATATCAATGGTTACTGATCTACTAGGGAGGAGTGAGAGAAATTTAAATATTGAATAAGTCATTAAGACAAGGAACTTCATAGGATCATTGGAAGTTACTGGGCTAATGGCCCTAGGGCTCTTACAAGCCTAGCCAAGTTCTACCCTTATTTCCATTATCAGCATCTATTGCTCCTGTCCAAGAGGGACACAGGTGGAACCCCCGGGGTGAATTTACGGTTACCCATCTAACCGTCCAGATTGTATTTGAAATGGGTCAATGAGGTGCTCTGTTTGACATGAAGTGGGAGTCTGTTCCAAAGGTGTGGTAACCTCTGGGAGATAAATCTGTCCCTACAGCAGGTTCTATTATTGTCACATACCAGGTTAAGGTCTTTAGAGCAAGTAATCTGTGTACCATTTGTCTTGCGGATATGCAGCATTTCCAATAAAGCAGGTTCAGAGATTGCCTTATATGCAAGGCAGAGATCACCTCTGAGTAGTCTGTATGAAACAGAATAAAGTGAAAGTGATTTCAGATGATCCACATGGAATAGATGCTGAAGATCTTGAATTTTCCTTGTGAGGAACCTTTGTGGTCTCTCCAATTGCTATAGGTGCTTGGAAGGGTACATACCAAAAGGGACGTTGTACTCAGTTATTGGCCTGAGGAGGGAAGAGTATCGGAAGGTTATAACTTTTTTTTTTCTTGGAGGCAGTGCCCTTACTTATGAGATGAGCGGTATAGAATGCCCTTCTTACCACTGTAGAGACATGGTGATCAAAGGTAAGGTTGCTGTCAACCTGTGTGCCCAGGTCTCTCACCACAGAGTAGGTACTTAGAGTGTTGCTATTGATGTGGTAGTTAGCAGGAACATCGCTATTAACAAAATGGATGGCGATACATTTTTGTATTGAGTTTAAGGCCATGACTTTGACACCAATCATTTGTTTGTGTAGGACTGTCTTGTAGGATGTTGACATTGTTTGGAGATTCTTTGACAGCTCCCAGTTTGCACTTACCAGCAAACTTTGTTGGGGGATGTGTCAAAAGCCTTGGCTAAGTCAAGGTAGACTGCATGCACAGATTTCCCCTCGTCTAGGGCCTTGGTGACTTACTCAGTCTGGTGAGGGGGATGTTGGTGTGCGTCACTATAGAATCACCAATGACCAGGAAATTTGGCTGTGCGCTGATTTTCCTTAACGGCTTAGCAGTAGAGGCACTGGATATAGTGTTGCTGTGAGTGATGTTTTAACAGAGTCCACCAGATTTAACAGGCATGATCTCCCTTTGACAAATCCAAACTGAGTAGAGTCAAGTGTCTGGAGATTACCTATATCTTTGTTGATAATGTCCATGATGATTTGCTTTATGGCCTTGCAAATAAGGCTAGTCAGGCTAATAGGTCAGTAGTTCCTGGGGTCAGTGGAAGCACCATCTTTGTGTAAGGGAATAACGGTGGCCATTTTCCATTCAGCTAAGCTGAAGCAGGTGCTTAGATTATGATTAGAAAGGGTACCCAATGGTGTTGCTAATTCTTGTTGGAGCCCATGTAGGATGCAGCCTTGGATGTTATCAGATCCTATAGATGCTGTGTTTTTGGTCTTAGAGAGGATGTGTATGACCTGCTCTTTAGAGATAAAAGATAGGGGACAGGTGGTAGGGATGTCATGGGGTACATGTGGCGGGGATAGGGGAGTGAAGTTATCACAGACCTTGTCAGCTAACAGGTTATGTGGTATGATTATCTACCAGTTTGGCACAAATCTGGGCCTTTCTTTTTAGGATACAGATGTAACTAAAGAATGCCTTATGGTTGTTCTTAGTTGAGGAAGCTAATCTGGTTTCATAGTTTGATTTGGAGGACTTCACAAGAAGTCTTATTTGCTTGTTTAAGTTGTGGAGGGAAGGTTTCCAGTTTAGGGCTCGCTCCCTCTTACTCTTAGACTGCAATTTCTTCCTCTTATTGTAAAGACTGTTAATAGCAGTTGTCCACCAGGCAGTTTTGCTCTTCCTTGAGGAGCTTTTTTTGGGTCCTGTCTCTTACAGCCTAGTCAATACAAGGATACAGGTGTTTGTATAAATCATTGGTTTAGAACTCTGCACAGTTCCCAGTTTCATCTGAGTGAAGCTGTTTATACCATCCCTTAAGAGGTTATAATCTGCTTTGGAGAAGTATTTTAGTTTAGTTGCTGCTGGGGGCAATCAGGTGTGATAGTTACTTCAAATGAGACCTATTTTGCAGTCAGATCTCACCAGGGAAGACCTCACAATGGGAGTGCTACCGTGGTCCCCCATATTGGTAAGCACAAGATCCAGGATGTTGACACCCCTTGTGGGAGTTTCAACCAGCTGGTCCAGGGCATTGGAGTTAACGAAGTCAAGGAACCTTTGGGCAAGTGAGTTTGAGCACTGGTAATTTACCCAGTCAATGGATGGGTAGTTAGTCACCCAAACCATGGTGTTCGAATGTATCTTGATAGACTCAAGTAGATTCAAATAAGCAGAGTGGGTGTCCTGATTCATGGAGGGGTCCTGTAGCTTTCAATTACTTGAATAGGTGTCCTGCCAACAGTTAACTGCCCCTGAAGTATCTGTAGAGAATCATACTATTAACCAATCTGGAGGAGTATTTATCTTTAATAGATATTGATAAACCATCTCCTTTAGTTTCATGCCTTCAGTTTTTGGTCTGAACGTGTGGAAGGAGGTGTAACCCAGTATGGCTGGGTTGCTCTCCACAGCCTTGAACCAGGTCTCCATGGCTACAGAAATGTCTGCATCCTCCAAGGTGAAGACTGCTTCCAGTGAGTGCAGTTTCATTGTTAAAGACTCCTAGCATTTAGCACCGTAGCCAAGAGATTGTTTTTAGTTGGAGATTTTACACTGGGAATTTTGTCCTTGAGACACTGCCTAAAGAAGGCACTATGGGGGCTGGCAAGAGCCTTTGCCAGTAGCTGAAATACCGGGGGTGACAGATGAAGACCATCTCTGGCAAATCATCATTTCTTTCGATCATGTCATTCCAGGCTTGGAGATACTGTATCCCCTTAGAGTGACACCAAAAACTAAGCTAATTATTGAAGTCAATAATTTTATGTTTGTACTGAAGCATCATCCTAGGTGAAGGTAAAATGCTGCTTAAGGCTAGGGACATACCTGCCTGAGACACACAGTCCGAGACCTCAGTCATGTCTCTCTTCATATAGTCCAGAGAGGTACATGTCAAGTCATTCACACCAGCGTGGTCTATGACAGAGTTATAACAGTACTTGAGTGCATGTGTGTTATGGCAGATCCTGGCACCTGACCGACAACTGAGTGTGACTTTTTCTTTATCTAGCCTGGTAAGAGGGACAACTGTGCGTCTCACGATGGAATCACCTAAGATTAATATGTTTGGTTTTGTGTTTTGCCTTAAGGGCTTAACAGGTGAGATACTGGTACAGGTACTATTATGTATATTGTGTTCTGCACAGGAAGTATCATGTCTAGCTTGTTTGTGTTTGGGAAGTCTCTGGTGTTTAGGTATGTTTCCATTGAAGACCTCCGCATTTATAGGTATGTGTGATGTAGGTTTGGGTGGAGTAGGAGGTGAGGTGTGCATGCTGACAAACCGCTCATTGTCATATGTGCTGACTGGTGTGTGAGAGAGCTTGGATTGAAGGTTCTTAATACAATTGCATCTCTCACTTGTTGTGTTTGTGTGGACTAGGAGTAGAGGGTTGTCAGTAAACATGAGACAGTTGCGGTTCCACTTAGGAGTGGTTAATGGATGAGAGATGTGTTGGTACCTCTGAGGCTAGGCTTAGTGTTCCACCTGACCGTAGAGCAGGACCACGAAAAACCTGTGGAGGACTGCAAGCAAAGTGCTAAGGGAAAATTTAATAAGCAAAACATTTGCGTCTGTAACCACCAATGGTCACCACTGTTATGCGGCAGTGCACAAAGGTGTGCTACAAGCAAATAAGCACAAAAGCGGGGCTTAAAACAAGAAATAAGCCTTTTAATTCAAACTAACCAATAAAAACGCTCTCTCTGAGCTCTAGTCCAATCACTGTCAATTAGATGGGACCGAAACAACACTCTGCTCCCACAAGGGTGCAGAAGGGCCTTCTCCAACAAAGATGGTTTGAATTTGATGCTCAGAAGTTACAAAAAAGACCCAGAAACAGCAAACCTGGAACTGCGCTATTCTGCAGCTGAGCTAGTACAGTATACAGTAAAATGTGCCAAAACAGTTTGGACAATTCAAACGGACTGTAGACTGTAAATACAAATTAAAAATGCAATATAAGGGCAAAAACAGGCACTTTTAGTTATTTGTAAGCAATGGATGCCTCAGATCTGTCAGTATGTCATTGAAGAGCTGGTTTTAGTGCTCAAGTGATACCAAACTGTCTAGATTCAGCAAGTCTGAATCTAGCCTATGCTATAAAATGCAGAAGTAATAGAAATTTAACGTGCAGAAAATCACAATCACAACAGCAAAACAGTTTAAATAAAGAGGCATTTCAGTCGAATACTCCAAGAATATAGACCACAAACCTTCCTAGTGTGAAATAACTGGTCTAGAACCCAACAGCTTAAACCAGAACCAAGTCACTTAGAATAACAGGTGCAATAAGCCTTTACCAGCAATTCCCAGCTTAGAAGGGTGTATGCCACACTCTCCCGTCACAAGACTCTAGACCACAACCTTTCCTAATGTAAAATAACTGGATTTGGAGCCCAAGTGCTTAAGCCAGAACTAAGACACTTCAGAATAACAGACGCAATAAGCCTTCAAGCAGCATTTTCCAGCTTAGAAGGGTGTAGGCTATCCTGTCCTGCTACAAGAGTTTAGACCCAAAATTTTCCTAATGTAAAATAACTGGTTTGGAACCCAAGTGCTAAGACTGGAACAAAGACACTTAGAACAATGGGCACACTAAGCCTTCACCCAACAATTCCCAGCTCAGACGTGCAGAGGCTACCCTCTCATCCCACAGGACTGTAGACCACAAACCTTCTTAATGTAAAATAACTGGATTGAAACCCAAGTCCTTAAACCAAAACTAAGAGGCTTAGAATAACAAAACAGTTTAATCAGGTTGCTGGACAAGCAGTAATAAATGCAGCAGAATAAATTCAATTGAACACTTTTAAGAACAAGCAGCAAAAGCAAAATAAAGTAATAAAGTAGGAAGATACACACAAATACAGTAGAAGCAGCTGAATAAAGTGTAATATTTTTTAGTTAAGTAGAAGGGGAGGAAACAGAAGATAATTCAAGGTTAAGAAACAAAGGGAGGTGGGCCTTCCCAAGTGATCTCATTGTACGCAGTAGAATGAGCTGATGCAGTGGGATTGGGGGGAAGTGTCCAATGTCATATTTATAGTAGAGGCGGGCAAATCAAAAGCCACCAAGTTTTAAGAATACAACAACAGCAGTTGTGCGGGTGGAGTCATTGTGGTAAAGGTTTTTGTGCTGTGGTGTTATCAAAAACAATAGCTTAACAGCAGTCTTTCTAAACTCATGAATATTTTTAGGTACTACCTTATTTTCTCTTTAGCACTCTGCAGTTGCACCTCTTCTTGTTCTGTGAGATTCCCTTTATTCTGCAATACTTCAATCTTTATCAGCCCCTTTAAATAATTCTCAATTCTTAACCAAATCTCTTGCTTTTATTTCTATTGCATTTTTAAAGTCCACTTTAATTTTCTTCCACTGACTAGCTATAACTTCTGAAGTTCTTTCTGTCATCTTTTAATAACTCTCAAATAATTTCTACTACCCATTCTTTAAATTCCTCTTTTTTAACATGTAGGTGGGGAAGCACCAATGTCTCATTTCATTTTCATTTTAGTTGTTATTGGTGCATGATCTGAAATAGTCAGTGCACATGTTCCTGTTAAATATAATTTCTGCCTGGTATTGCCCAGTTATTGTACCTTGGAGAATAATAAGTAAATTGTCTGTGAGTTCCTACTACTAAACTCAAGTCTTCCATACCAAATACTTTCATAAAGGTCTTCTGAAATCTACCTACTTTTGTTATATTTCCCTTATAGCCCCCCCATCCCCGATACATCCTCACTGTAGCAAATCAAATTCCAGTCCCCACCAATAAGTAATATTCCCTGCTGAAAGCTGATTATTTCTTCCCAAAATTTCTTAAGCTCCATAATTTCAGTTTTAGGAGGGATATAAATACATGCCAGCATAACCTCCTTCCTTGTCTGTAGCCCCTTACTAACACAAATATATACCATTATTACCTTTTTTCCTCTTCTATCACTGTTGGAACTTAATTAATATAAGTGCTTTGCTTTTCCGTTGTCTGTGATATTCTACTGAATATTCATCCTGAATTCCTTTCTTTATCAAATTCACATGCTCATTTCTTTCTTGTTTGTCTCCTGTAGCATTGCTATTTGCTCTCTGCATTTCTTAAAATACTTCATTTTTTTTTCCTTTTTGTCTATACCCATGAGACCATTCACATTCTATGATGATAAGTTATTATTCCCACCTATTATATATAACAGCTTTTTAGATGTGTATTTCCAGTTTTTGTGATTCATGCACCCATTAATGTTTTGTGTATTAGTCAAGTTGTTTCTTATTGTCTCCATTTGAACCTATTTCACATTTTACAAGACTTTTTGTTTTAATTAAACCCCTCAAACAAAAAACATGCACATCCCCAGAACACCCCCAAAATCTGTTAACTTAATGCAAACACACAAAGATATGTACATCTTCATGCAATATTTAATCTTTCTAGTTGGAACAGGTGTCCTAAATAGACAGCTATAGACGCAGGCACTATCTGACCTAAATTTAAGATTATCCGTGCTTACCTGACCTAAATTTAAGATTATCCGTGCTAAGATACATGTCACTGCTTGTGTTCCTATTTAACACTAATTCTCATTTGTTTATTTTTTGTTGTTATTCACCTCCCAGATGTGAAAACAGTCTGCATGCTTTCAGAAAACATTAACTTTTAGCCTTAAAAAAAACAGTGTTCTGTTTTTTATTGGCCTATAATCATCTCATCTCCATGGTAAATGTAAGAGAAAGGAAAAAATATATAGCTTTTAGCTGCAGTCTCCTAAAGATATGCTGAACTTTTTGTTTCTAAAGGAAAAGTTTTCACTGCATTACGTGTTTTCTTATTTACTTGTTTCCACTTAAAACTTGACATTGGCTTAAGCCAAGGGTCTTAATTCAGATATTCACCCATGCAAAAGTAAGAAAATGTATATCAGCTCTACGTATATTATGATTTGTGGACATTTTACAACCCGTTCATCACCTCAACAACCCATGATTACAGCCTGTTACCTTAATCATACTTTCCCCCTGCTTTTTGTTGTAGTTTTCCATTTTAATGCCTACATTTCGTGATACTAAAAACAGGAACAAAATTAAAAAAGGGCATTGTTTTACATTAATATCTTTATTACAAACAACAATAGCTAAAAAATATTTTACTATATAATGTCATTTATATCATGAAAAGTTTTATAGAAATTTTAAGAACAAAAACTGCTTTACTTATTTGCCTTTTCCCTTCTTCTTCCCCTTCCCTTAGTGTCCTTCCAAACATTAATGTCATGAAGTGAAGCAAATGCCTTTCAGTCCCTCACAGGCTTAAAGTCAGCAAAAGTCGATTATTTCCACTTTTTCTTGTACAGCCATATTTGTAGATGTGAATAATGCTTTGTAATCTCACATGTATTCATTAAGTTCCATGTTGCTTATCTTCTTTTTGTTCATCTCCATGTCCTAACTGCAGACTCAAGTTCAATTCCAAAGTACTCCCAATTCTTCTAGCCAACTCCTGTGTTTTTCTCTGTGTCTCAAGCATTTTTGGCAAAGTCTCTATATGACCTTTATTATCAGAAGAGTGTGAAGCGGATTGATAGCTCACATTTTGCTAAACAAAATTTTGTATTTCCTCTGTAGCCTTTTCTGTATAACAAAATGACTGGATACAGCAGTTTGAATCTTACACCTGCCTCTCAACATCCCCCAATTGCCGGAATAAATTTGCTTCTCTCTGCCTAGCTTACAGTGATGATCATTTTCCACAAACACTCTGCTGTCTCCAACTTTTAATACACTGCCCTTCTGCCACAGTTTTGTCAAGATTAACTTTTTCTGCTAGTAGGATTGCTCCTTTACTAATGCGGGTCTTGGCTGCTTTCTCATAGCCAGGTTTGGAGCATACCCACGATGTGCTCTTTCAATTAACAAATCCTGCTGTGTTATGCCAGTCCAGTTGCTTATTCAGTTCTTCATGAATTTAAAAAACAAAGAAACTAGTGGTCTTAAAACTTTTTTGATGAGCTCAGTCACAATAATTTCCAAAAATCCTGAAACCCAGGTAGTGCTCCAAAGCAATAAGCCTTTATTCATCACAGATAAGCAATCCTCAGCAAAAAATAAGAAATATTTTAACATTGTTAAACATATCAGCTTTTATATACTTAAACGTAGGTGTGGAAAATGTACGTATTATTTAATTTTAAACCAACCTATTCAAGGCAGATAGTATAAACAGGGCTGTAAAAGTGCAGTTTAGAAAAAGTACCCACCTCCACACACTGCTACTGATTAGATCAAATTAAATCCTAGTTAAGGAAAATGCTACCTATTTACAACCCACATTCCAAAATAAGGTATTAAGAAAAGCATAAAATACACATAAAAAGACTTAACTAAAATCACTTTTGGTTACCTAATGCAACAAGAACTAAAATCAAGAAAAAACACACAGCTATCTAACCATAATCTAACTAGAGTATTATAAATGTAACAATACATCTAATAATGTCATCTAGTAAATATCAATCCATATGTATTCGTATGTATAAAAAAGTAAGTAGTTAACAGCTCAGAAAAAATGTCAGAGCTTTGTATTAAAAAAAAAACTGTCATGACAGTTTTCATATTTACAGCCTCAAAACATTTTTATACAATGAAAACTAGTAGAAAAACATAGAAAAATGCAGAAAACGGTGGATGAAATAAACTAGTAACATAATAATGTACATATGTCTGCATGAATGTCCACTAGTATAGTAAATGGGGGAATTATACCAGTACTACATGGTAATAGAGGCATGAAGAAATGTGTGTTTTGAAATTACTATTTAAATTTCTGGTGTGATGCAATAAATCTAATCAAAGCAGAATTGACGCTAAATTTAATACAGTCTGTTCCTTTTGGTTTTTCTGGTGCAGCAAAAATCTCAGGTTTTCCTTGTGAGCTCTGTCCAGTAATTGTACCATTTTTTGAAACATTTCTTGTTGAGCAGGTGCATACTCAACCAGCCTTTTCTTCATTTTGGCCTATGATTTTTGCATTTTTCCAGCCTTTTGTTATTTGTGTGGATACACTCTTTCAGTGTTTCATTTATTTTAATCAGCTCTGAGCACGTTTGACTTGTTTTTTCCTTTAGGATACTGGCAGCCATGTCTTGCACCAAAGCTGGTGCTTGAACTGCTTTTTACTGAGTAGGCGCAGGATTCTTCCCAGTCAGTGTTTTCTCTTCACCTTTTGATTTTCTTTCAGACTGTCTACATTTCTTTTGCAGGCACCCAGGTAGTGTACTTACTCACCAGTAATTAAGTTTGTAAAGGTGGCGGAGCTCCTGGCCCTTATCCTTCAATTTCTTTTTCAAACTGGGAGAGATGAAATTAAGCTGTTGGTCAGTGGTCAGCCATCTTGGAAGTCCCCAAATTATACAGTTTTGATACAGAATGTATGTTGTTTTTTGCATTTTATTTTGTTGCTAAGTACAGTCTCGGATTTTTTTCACAAAGTTGAAAATTCCTGCCATGTCATCATAAAAGAACACACCCACAGTGTTTCACTTACTAAATTAACGTATAGGTTAGGCAAAATGCATTAATAGTAATCTTTACTTCCTTGGGGAAAAGCATTACCAACTAGCTCTTGCAGGTGAAAAACCACACTTTGAAAAGTACATGAGTATCTTGTAGTCAAACCAGAATGTAAATAACTCCTTTAAATAATATATTTCTACCTACCCATAATACTTTGCAAAGTTATGGCCCAGTATCTACCATAACATCATTTTGTGAGTGGGTCATAGAAAAACTAAGTAAAACTAAAAAAAAATCACAACACTATAACCTTCATTTTTCTGGCAAATTCTCTTGCAACTTTAAAATGAGGAATACAATAGGAAAAGAAATTAGTTGTAAAGCAGAGATGGTTCTGAAGGTGGCAAATACACTTTAAGCTCTAGAGTACACTAGATAGGTCATAAGACTATGTAGACTATGATGTGGTTACTGTGAACTTTGAGGTGCATTATTGTAAAGGCAATAGAGTTTCTATTTTCTGTTTTTGAAAAGTGGTGAATCCAAGATATTTTGAGGTGCGTAACTAAAATTAGTAACTATTGTTAATGTTTATATTGTGCTGTTTGGTATGTAACTAATCAGTTTTCAGTTTTTTATATTAACCTGAAGTTTTAAATGCTTAAATAATGTTTTATGGGTTATTGGTGAATTTACTCCTCACGTCTGTAAACATATATTAGTGATTACTCTCATGTCCTTAAGACAAGTAAGGGTATATGCTCTTGATAGTCCAGTTTTATTAGATAATCATCCTGAAACCATCCCATTGGTAGCTACCACCTATGGCTAAATTAGCATATTAGAAGACATAAGTAGTTTTACTGTGGATCCCTGTATTCTTCTTACAGTAAGCACACAAAGGAAGAGAGTTTAGATTGCTCTTCATGTAATCATGAGACTTAAGATACTTACATTAGCTCACCAAAGTGTAGAGTTATAGACAGCATAAGGGAAGCAAAAATCTATGAGTAACACTATAAATCCGAACTTTGACTTGCATCCCACAAGTGGTTCAGTAATACTGGTATTGTTATTGGAAAAGAATTTCTGATGATGGAAATTTTTATTTGAAAATTAAGTGATATTGACTCTGAAATCTTACTGTCACTTGTCTTTCTGCTGTAAAAAAGAGTGATATTCTAAAAATGTTGGATAGACTATTAAAAGGAAAAATGCAGTGCAACCACATCCTTATGCACACAGGCAGAAATTATCATCTTGACATACATTTAGGTCATAGGTAAAGGATAGTGCTGTCTGTTTTTGAAATTATAGAAATAAAATTCAAAAGTTGCATTTAGTGAAATCATCCCTTTTCTTTGGTGGAATGACTCCCTACTCACTAAAGCACATATTTCCATACTTGACTTTGTCAGTTGAACACAGTATATAACATTAAGATCTTAACTCACTAGAAAGAGTATCCAGTAGATCAAGGGATGTCTTCCAGGGCAAGTTGCGCTTGAGCTATTATGAGGCAGAATATTTAACAGAAAAGAAAAATCACATTATTTCTTCCCATTTTTTAAAGACATCCAACAGCATAAAAAGCACAGTAACAGATCTCATTTTTTTCTAACCTGCTTCTTTTGTAATATCCAAAGGATTTGGGAATGAACACAATGAATTAAGATTTATATTTAGACATGAACATCACAGTGGTATTGTTGAAGCATGGGATCCGTAAGACATCATTCTTTCACTTTATGTTAAGTATGAATTTGTATGGGAACAGAAAAAGGTGGTATAGTAGATGTTCTTCTATTCATATGTTGCAGCATTCATAACATGAGGGAGTCCACTGCCGGCTCACTGGAATGCCCGGCCAGTATACAGAAGCCTAAAGCTACTTTAGGATACATGCAACGTCGCAAAGAGAACTGGTCCAACATCAGTCATAAAGTGATGTCTGGTATAAAGCGGACATCGGCATGTACCAAGCCTCAGAACTTTTCTGCCACCAGTCAGAAGTCTTCTCCAGTCGTTTGTTTGTCAGAGAAGTTGCGGATTTCAATCCAGACAAGTGCCCCATTGGGGGTTTTTCTTATTGTTTTGTGTGTTACGTTGTGGTTGAGGTTACATGTCAGCTATAAAGGGCAGTTGCCAAGTGGACGGCAAAGTCCACATAAAGATTCACATAATCTGTGTGTTTTTGTACCTAGGCCCTAAACACGACCGTACCTCCTGTTCGATTTGTAAGGCCTTTGTCCCCAGACCCTGCGTAGTTGTCTAGCTTCCCTCAGTTTGTATTTAGAGAACCAGCTCCTAAAGTACTTAGCACACAACACCATGGAAGATATGTCAAGCCCTTCAGGTGGGACATTTATTAAGAAGGCCAAGAAGTCTAGGCCTGACTTTTCTGCTGTTCCTCCAATTCCAGATGTCTCTCCCAAGGCCAGTGTTGGCCCGAAGACCATTTCGGAGTTGGTGATTCTTCGGGTACCGATGTGGAGGTGGTGATGGATCCTACTAACACGTCCGCTATGAACGTAGGTTGGGAACCCAGGCTCATTATTACTGAAGTCCCATATGGCATGAAGGTATCCCAAGCAATATTATAGAATGCAAATAAATAGAACCAGGCACAGGAGGACCAATAAGGTAAAACACATAAGTCCAAAAGCACAAAGAACACTAAAACCCAAACGGTCCACCACGGCAGTTGTACAAACTCCGTTAATACACAGAGACAAGGGATAAGCACTTTCGAATCAAACTCTTCATCAGATCCATAAAATAAAACTTCATTGAACCCATTTAAAAGGATTAAAACAACCAATAAAATCACATTACACATGCATTCCCACTTGTTTTAATCCTTTTAAATGGGTTGAGTGAAGTTTTATTTTATGGATCTGATGAAGAGTTTAACTTGAAAGTGCTTATCCCTTGTTTCTGTGTATTAAAGGAGTTTGTACAACTGCCATTGTGGATGTCCCACACAAGAAGCGGCAGAAAACTAAGCATTCTCCTGTTAACCAGGAACAGCATGTGGATTGGCAAGCCTTCTCACAATGGCTCTTTAATGCCTTTATAATCCTGAGACAGTCTACTGGGGTCTGCCTCCCTTTTCCCCAGTTTCTCCACAAAATAGGATTAGAGTTGAGGATTTCTCTGATAAAGATGACTCATCTAGGGATGAATCGCTGGCATACTCTGCCCAAATTTCATCTCCCTTAGGATGTGCTTCCCCTGAAGAAGAATCAAATGGCACAGATTCTCAAAGGGAAGATATTACCTTTGGGGAAACCATTGTTAAAATGAGGGAATTCTTTAAATGAGATTGCTCTCAGATGTCAGAAATTCAAAAAAAGATGATATGACCTTCTACAGATGGACTCCCCGTCTCCATCTGCAGTTCCCCCTGTGCTGCCAGCCTATTTAGATGCCTTTTCAGCAGCCTCTAAGTGCTCTGACTCTCAACCTCCTGCCGCTAAAAGGCTGGATAGGTTTTACAAGGTTCCAGAGGATTCCAAATTCCTGTTTAAATGCCCCTCTGCAGACCCAGCAGCAATTTCTCTATCTGCCGATAAGGCCTCTAAGATGTTGCATTCCACTTCCTTTCTCCCTTCAGACAAGGAGAGTAAAGTTATGGAGAGGTTGGGGAAGAAAGTCTGTACAGTAGCAACTTTGGCATTTAGAGCCATAAACTACCAGTCCCGTATGGCAAAATATTCATTAGCCACTCTCACTGACGCCAGTAAGCTAATTTCAGAGCTTCCAGACACTCCTACAAATGCTCAGTTATCCTCCATTTTGAGCCTTCTGCTCAAGTCACACGTCATTCAATTAAGTGTAGCTACGATGCAGTGTAGGCATCTGCCAGAGCTGCTGCTTCAGTGTCTGTCCTCAGGAGGTGCTCTTGGCTCAGACTACACAGCCCTTGCCAGATGACATAAGGTCTAAAATTACGGCTGCACCCCTTGACAACAAGGCCGTGTTTGGTGCCTCTGCTCCAGAACTTTTTAAGTCC
This sequence comes from Protopterus annectens, assembly GCF_019279795.1. Taxonomy (NCBI): domain Eukaryota; kingdom Metazoa; phylum Chordata; order Ceratodontiformes; family Protopteridae; genus Protopterus; species Protopterus annectens. The sequence continues at coordinate 609,284,140 of NC_056747.1, forward strand.
TTACAAGAAAAGGGCAAAGAGCTGCAAGATCTAAAACACTTTTTTGTCTCTCCAGTTCCCAGATTTCAGAGGAACTATCCCTCTAAAACACAGTTTATTATTTATTTAACATTTGTTTACTGGGAAAGTCCGACTTGGAACAAAGCCAGTTTTCAGCAGAGGCCCAGGGAGAAATGCTCCAGACGTATGTCTTTGTTATGTGGGAGGAAACCGGAGCACCCGGAAGAAACCCACACGAACGCAGGGAGGATATGCAGACTCCGCACAGAAGGGATCCCAGCTGAGAATCGAACCGGAGGACCTCTTGCTGTGAGGTGACAATGCTACCACTGCACCAGGTTTCTTTGTAAAGAAACCTTCCAGAACTACTCCTTCCAAGAGTAAAACAAGTAGTAGAAAACAATACTCAACCAAGTCCTCATCATCTACTCCTGCTGCTCAGAAACAGCCCTTTCCAAGCAAGCTGGGTAGTCTGTGACTACCACCCTCTTTGCAGCCAGAGCCCCCTTTCCTTACGTTTTTTTCTGTCTCTCTCTGCTTGGAAACAGATCACCCAGGACTCTTGGGTCCTTTCAGGTATCCTCCAAGCATACTTCATGGTGTGGGAGACTCCACCTTCCTTCAGGGGTATTTCACAATTCCCCAAAGGAACAGCTGGATTTCTTTCCCCAAGTTATTCTCAACCTTCTTTCTTATGGTACCATTCAGGAGGTTCCACCTTCTCAAATAGGGAAAGGTTTTTACTCAAGGATATTCCTGATTCCCAGGAAAGATGGTCCTTGCAGGCCCATCCTAGACTTGTCTTACCTAAACACCTTTCTGAAGGTTCCTACCTTCGAATGCTGTCCTTGAGCACTCTGCTTCCCCTAATCCTTCCTCAGACTTACATGGTGTCTCTAGACATCAATGATGCTTACCTCCACATCCCTATTCATCCTTGGTTCAGGAAATATCTTCGCTTTACTATTGCTTTCTCACATTTTCAGTTCTCTGCCTTGCCTTTTGGACTGTCTACACCTCCAAGGGTCTTCACAAAATACTTGGCTTTTCTCATAGCTTTTTGCAGACTAAGGGATATTCAGATTTTCCTGTACCTGGACGATCTTCTTTTTCAAGCTCATTCTCCAGGCATTGTTCAAGAGAATCTGCCCTTCACAGTGTCTCTGCTGGAAAGTCTAGGTTTCACCATCAACTGTCAAAAATCTGCCCTTGTTCTTTCACAAGACCATCTTTTTCTAGGATGCAGACTGCAGACAGGATATTGGCTTGCTTAGCTCCCCAGAAGGTTCTCTCTCTCACTGCCTACTTCCAGGCTCTCATCCCTCTTCATTCCCTGACTGCCAGGGAGTTTCTGCACCTTTTGAGTTTTATGGTATAGACTATCCCCATGCTGTCTCTAGCCAAGCTGCACATGAGGAAATTCCAGTGGTACCTCAGGTCATCAGGTATGGATGCAATATGCGCTCCCTTTGGAGTTTGTTATTCCCCCTTCTTCCCTGCTTGAAAAAAGAACTGAAGTGGTGAATTCAGCAGGTTACCTCAAATCCAGGCCTACCCTCACAACCAACTCTTCCCACTCAGGAGCTGTTTACGGATGCTTCAGACCTAGGATGGGGAGCAACCCTGGCATCCTGGAAGGTTCAAGATGTGTGGTCTCCCTCCCAAAGAAGGGAACACATAAACATAAAAGAGATGAGAGCTCTTATTTTTGTTCTGCAAATTTTCAAACATCTTCCTGGTGCCCTTAAGTGATTCACAGACAACACCACATTCCTTTGGTATGTCAGCAAGCAGGGAGGGACCAAGTCTTATCTCCTGTGTAGACTGGCTCTCCAAGCTTGGAAGTTAGCATCTCAGTCAACTCACCGTCTAAGCAGTCTACATTCCTTCCACTCAAAATATTGTAGCGGACAAGTTGAGCATCCTAAGGATGGGTGTTACACAGGGATGTGTTTCTGGACATTGCCCACCAGTGGAGTACGCCACAGGTAGATCTCTTTGCCTCCCATATGAACAGACAACTTCTGAGTTTTGTGCCAGAGTTCCCAATCCTCTTGGAAGGGGATGTTTCTATATGAATTCCCCCCTTCCTGCTTCTCCAAAAAGTCCTGTTGATGATCCAACAGGAACAACCAAAATCTTGTTGGTGACTCCCTTTTGGCCAAGATGGCATTGGATTTCCCCTTCTTCTGCATTTAGCCAAGGGCAGTCATCACAAGTCACCTCACACAGGACAGGGGATCTCTAATACATCCACAGATGTCAACCCTGCAGCTAACTCTTTGGATGATAGGGTTTTGATACCTTTTAGACACTTTTTCTCTGAGGACGTGCTGCAAGTATTGCAAGAAGCCAGAAAATCCAGTAGTAGGAAATCCTGTATTTCCATAAAGAGTTTTCCATCTGGTGTCTTTCTAAGGACCTACAACCACTGCTGGTGGATGTTCCAGTGGTTCTGTCTTACCTGGGTGAATTATTGAAGAGTGGATTGTCAGTACTCTTCAGTAAAAGCTCATCTTTCAGCAGTGTCTACCTTTCTGCCTATGATTTCTCCTTTGGCTTCAAGGTTGGAAGTTAAACTTTTCCTAAAATGCATACTTCATACCAGACCACCAAGGAAACCAGTTCCTCTTCCTTGACCCCTTTTTGAACCAGCAAGTAGTTGTTCTCTTCAGCCTTGCACCTGGAAAATAGTTCTTCTTGTGTCTGTCACCTCAGCCAGAAGGGTCTCAGAACTTCAGGCACTTATGGCCTCTTCTCCCTTTACTGTTTTTCACAGGGATAGGGTTTCCTTATGCACCAATCCCTCCTTTATGCCCAAGGTGGTGAATGAGTTGTCACTTAATCAATCCATTAATCTGCCCACTTTTTTCCATCTCCACAGTCCTCTGGTGAGAGGATTTTACACACCTTGGATGTGCATAGACCACTCAGATTTTATTTAGGCAAAATTAAGCTTGTTAGGAAATCTGATTGCCTTTTCATTTCCTGTCACCCTATGGCCATAGGCAGGCCTGTTTCCAAGCTGACAGTTTCCTCTTGGATTTCTAAAACCATTTCCTTTTGCTGTGTGTCTCATGAGGAAAACTCTTGCACCCCCAGTAAAAGCTCATTCTACTAGAGCTGTGTCCTCTTGTGGTGCTTTCTTCAAAGGTCTGGATACTTCCTCTATATTAGAAGCAGCTATCTAGTCTTCTGTACACATTTTCACAAAACACTACAAGTTGGATGACATTTCTAGGTCTAGTGCTGGTTTTGCAAGGGCTGTAAAGAGTGCTACTGCCTCTCCGCCTAGTCCTCCTCCTCCTGCATGAGCTTTGGTATTCTTCCTCATGTTATGAATACTGCAACATATGAATAGAAGGACATAGAATAGTTGTGTAAAATCTTACCATAGCCATAGATGTCATCATGTTCTATATGTTGCAGTATTCTACAAAGTTTCTAAAGAACTCAAATGTAAAATTTCTCATGAGAATGAGAACTTTAAAAATGGATTAGCCAGATCTGAAAAAAAAATATTAATTTGTATAGGAAGGTTCAAATCCCAGTTTTGTCACTTACAATAGGTAATTTATCCCTGGCCAGTCCTAAGTTAATAGCTAGTGTATTCAACGAACACTTCTCAAACATAGGGAAGAGTAAGAAAGTAAATGCAGTGGCTTAACATATTTTTTAGTTCATGGAGAGTCGTGTCCCTTAATATCTCCTGAATCTGTTAGCAATGCATTTAAAATAAATACACCTCCGTTTGTCTATATAAACTTTCAGCTATTATGTTAACTAATAAAATAGAAATGAGCCCTGTATTGTTTCCTTTGTTTTAGGAATTTAGGTCAGGGCTGTACCTGCCTCCTGGAGAAAGTCGCATACTACACATCTTTAAAAGGGGGAGAACTACTGATGTCCTTCTATTCACATGTTGCAGTATTCTGTACATGTGGGTTTTCTCTTCTTGCTGCCTGAACATCCGGCCAGTATACAAAAGATTTCAGTCACTGTGTGGTGCGTGGGACATCTGATGTGGGTAGCAGTGCATGGGCCATAAAAGTGATGTCTGCACGCACCAGACCTCAGGACTTCTCAGCTGCCGGTCGAACATCAGGTGTTCCTGCCTTCCCGGTCGTCGGATTCTAGAGAAATCAGATATGTACCCCATTGGGGAACCTTCTCTTCAGTCATTGTTTTTTAATGCTTGTTCATGTCATCCAGAAAGGGCAAGTGTAAGTGCAGCCGTCAGATACCTCACAAGGACACCCATGATCAGTGCTTGTTTTGTTTAGGTAGGTCACATGACTACAAGGTCTGCACCATCTGCCAGGTGTTTGTGCATAAAACTCTCCATAGCCGACTCCACGCGCTTAACTTATATTTAGAAAACCAACGTCTGAAACAGTTGGCATTGGGTATGGAGGGTTCTGCCAACTTACCTACTGAACCACCAAAAATTAAGGCCAAGACTATCCTGCGTAGAGGGCACGTCCACGGAGGCTTTTCCGACATTGGTTTCTGACGCAGAGGGGGAACCTGCAATTTAGATAGGACCGTCGGACCCATACATTCCAATGCAGTTGTCTGACACTAGGCCTTCCTCTGTCCAGACACCCACTAGGCCGTCGCTCAAAAAGAAGGAAAAGAGGAAACGTGTCCCCCAGCTTCTGAAAGTTCTCCGGATTGGCAGGCTTTCAGTCGAAGCTTGTTTAATGTCTTTATGGCCTTATGGCCTTACTGCCTACCACACCTGGGACTTGCACTATTCCTCCTCCAGTCCTGAGCCCCAGGCCTCAGACCTCAGTCCCCTCTCAGAAGGAAGAGGAAGAATCCCTCTCGTATGCCTCCCAGCTGCCTTCTCCCCTGGGATGTGGTTCCCCAGAGGCAGAATCTTTTGATCCAGACTCCCCAGCAGAGAATCTAACCTTTGGGGAAACTGTAGCTAAAATGAAGGAACATTTCAAGTGGGAATTATCAGAAATGACATAGGTATTAAAAAGGTATTATGACCTCGTCCAGATGGATTCCCCTACCCCTACTGTTGTTGCTCCCATTCTTCCAGCTTTTCTGGATGCATTCACAGCAGCATCCTTGATCCCAGACTCTCAGCCCCCAGCCCCACGCAGACCTGATAAGTTTTATAAAGTCCCTGAGACTGCAGAATTCCTAATCAAGTGTCCTGCTGCAGAACCTGCCACTATTTCCATTTCTAATGACAAGGCTTTGAAACCACTGCCTTCTACCACCCTCCTCCCTACTGACAAGGACAGCAAAACCATGGAGCGTTTGGGTAAGAAAATATATACTTCTGCCACTCTGCCTTTCAGAGCAACAAATTATCAGACTCGCATGGCTAAATATGCCTTATCTCTTTTGGGAAAAAATTCCAAGGAATTGTCTGACTCCCCAGACTCAGCTGCCAAGGCTCAACTGTGTTCCCTAGTTGCCCTTACTTCTCAAGTTACCAAAAACTCCATCAAGTGCAGCTGTGATGCTACTGAGGCCTCAGTCATGTCAGCGGTATCAGCATCAGCTTGAAGAAAGTATTCCTGGCTATATCTCCAACCCCTACCAGATGATTTTAGAACTAAGCTGGTAGATGCTCCTTTGGACAATACAGATCTGTTTGGCACAAACGTGGCAGACTATTTATTCAAGTCTTTACAACAAAAGGGGAAGGAGATGCAATATTTAAAACATTTCCTGGTTTCCCCATTCCAAAATTTCAGAGGAATTATCCAACCAAAACTCAGTTTATCAGAAAACACTCACGGTCTGCTACCTCTACCAGGCCTAGGAAACAACTCACTCCTAACAGGCCACCCCATCTACCAGCCAGAGACCAGCCTTTCAAGACTGGACAGGTAGTGTGTGACTACCTACCAACCTTGGATCCCCCTCCACCTCTCTCTATCCCTCTCTCATTACGTGTCTCTCACTGTCTCCAAGTGTGGAGACTTATCACTTCAGACAAGTGGGTCCTTTCTATAATAGAAAATGGGTACCTCATGACCTGGCTCATTCCACCAAAGGGAATGGGAATCCCACAACCCCCAAAAGTACAATTTCCCATCTCGCAACCAGTGCTAGACAACTTTTTGATTCAAGGCACCATTCAAGCAGTTCCATTGTCTGCTATGGGAAGAGGCTTCTACTCCAGGATTTTTCTGGTTCCAAGAAAAGATGGTCTCTGGAGGCCAATTCTGGACCTCTCACTTCTCAGTCTCTTCCTTCAGGATGCTTACCTTGCCGACTCTGCTTCTGCTCCTCCTCCCTCAAGGGTTCATTGCCATCTTGGATGTTAAGGATGCCTATCTTCACATCCCTATTAGGCCAAGTTTCAGGAAATACCTGAGGTTCGCTGTGGGCTTTTCTCACTTTCAATTCTGTGCCTTGCTCTTTGGGCTTTCCACTGCATCCAGAGTCTTCAGCAAATGTCTGGCTCCAGTTATTGCCTTCTGCAGGACAAAAGGAATCCAGATATTCCCTTATGTGGACAACCTGCTCATTCAGGCAGACTGCAGACAGACCCTCCTGCAACACTTACAAGTTGCCATTACACTCCAACAGTGCCTGGGGTTTCAGATCAATTTCCCAAAATCCCAACTGGAATCTACACAAGACAGTCTTCTTGGGTTGCAGTATCTGTACAGACATCATGAAAGCCTTCCTCCCGCCCCAAAAGGTGGAAAGCTTGACGAATTACCTACTTTGGATCCTTCACAGCACAGAAATGACTGCAAGGCAGTACCTCAGGCTCCTGGGCTACATGACATCCACTATACCCATGATACCTTTAGCAAGGCTCCGCATGAGGAAACTGCAGTGGTACCTGAGGTCAGTTTGGACACAGCACTCCTATCCCCTTGAGTACAGGGTACCCCTTCTGCCCTGCCTCAAACAGGAGATAAATTGGTGGTTGAATCAGGTGAACCTCAACCCGGGTCTTCCCCTACAACCATCTCAACCAAAGTAAACCATGTACACAGATGCCTCAGACTTAGGCTGGGGAGCAACTCTGGGGCACCTGAAAGTGCAGGGAGTGTGTCCAGAACCACACAGGAAAGAACACAGCAATATCTGAGAAATGAGGGCAATATTACTGGCCTTGCAGGCCTTCCAAACCAAACTTCAACCAGGGACCTTAAAACTTTTCACAGACAATACCACAGTGCTGTGGTATCTCGATAAGCAAGGGGGGACCAAATCCTATTTGCTTTGCAGACTAGCTCCCCTAGTGTGGAAGCTGGCCACCTTCCAGGGAGTGACCTTACAGACGGTATACATACCCTCCCAACAGAATTCTCAGGCAGACTCCCTCAGTAGATCCATGACCAAGGCACATGAATGGATGGTACACGGGGATGTCTTCCTGGACCTGATCCACCAGTGGGTTACACCTCAAAATAGACCTTTTTGCCTCCTCCATTAGCAGGAAACTTCCTTCCTTCTGCACCAGACTACTAGAACCACAGGCTATGGTAACAGATGCCTTTTCCATTTCCTGGAAGGAGATGTTTCTCTATGCACCCCCCCCCCCTTTCCCCTTGTTCAAAAAGGTCCTGCTGAAGATCCAGCATGATGGACCAAAAATCTTGCTGGTGATTCCCTGTTGGCCAAGACAGCACTGGTTTCCCTCCACTTACAACTATCCAAGGGCAGTCACCACAAGTTACCCCTCAGAGTGGAACTTCTCACACAACACAAGGGAACCCAAATCAACCCACAGTGGCAGTCTTTTCATCTCACTTTGTGGGTGATAGGATTCTGATCCCTTTCAGACACCTTTACAATGAGGATGTGCTCACTGTCCTGCAGGAGGCCAGGAAGCCAAATACCAGGAAATCTTAGCTATCAAAGTGTAAAATATTCTCCATATGCTGTCTCAGAAGGTAGTTGGACCCGTTGGAAAGCAATACTCCTCTAGTACTGTCTTAACTGTGTGAACTATTGCAGACAGGGTTAGCATTCTCATCCATTAAGACCCATTTGTCTGCCATTTCTGCATGTCTTTCTCTGTTATCCCCCCTTAGCTTCCAGGCTACCTGCAAAGCTGTTCCTTAAGGGGATACTGCATCTCAGGCCACCAAGGAAAACCCTCTGCCCCTTCATGGAACCGGAACTATGTTTTAGAGAAGCTTACATTTCCCCCATTCGAGCCAGCTGCCAAAGCTTCCCTAAAACATTGCACATGGAAGACTGTCCTCCTCGTGGCCCTATCCTCAGCGCGAAGTGTGTCAGAGTTGCAAGCCGTCGTGGCTGTTCCACCCTTCCTAGTATTCCACACGGACAGGGTAACTCTTAGAACTAACCCTTCCTTCATGCCCAAGGTGGTTAATGACCTTTCCTTAAACTATAAGCAATCCACCTACCCACCATCTTCCCTAATCCACAGGGAGACAATGAGAGAGTACGTCATTCCCTGGATGTGCACAGGCAACTGAGATTCTATCTGCACAAAACTAGTTCTGTCAGACAGGCTGACCAGCTGTTTTCTCTCCTTCCACCCCAGGGCCCTAGGGAAAGCAGTATCTAAACAAACAATTTCAAGATGGATTTCCAAAGCCATTACTTTTTGCTACAAACACCAGGGGAAATCCCTGCAAGATGCTGTCAAAGCACACTCCACCAGGGCAATGGCCTCTTCTGGGGCCTTCATCAGGGGTTTGGACACTTCCACTGTACTTGAAGCAACCACTTGGTCTTCTGTGCATACCTTCACCAAATATTACAAGTTAGACCACATTTCTAGGGCCAGAGCTGGATTTGCCAGGACAATCCTCCATGGATTCCTGGAGAATTCTACTAGGCCACCTCCCCCTTCCTCACAGTGAGCTTTGGCACTCACCCATATGTACAGAATACTGCAACATTTGAATAGAAGGAGATAGAAAAGTTGTGTAAAGTCTTACCATAACCATAGATGTTCTTCTCTTCCATGTTGCAATATTCCTTCCCACCCATCTAACCCTCCTTTTATATGGCAGTTCCCTTTTTGGATGGCACAGGACTGGCATTACCCTTATAAGGACTGGTTCTGACTGGGGTGCTTCATTCTGAGGTGTGGTGCGTGCAGATGTCACATTTATGGCCCACGCACTGCTAGCCATGTCAGACATCCCACGCACCATACACTGACTGAAATCATTTGTATACTGGTCGGACATTTGGGTAGCAAACGGAGAAAACCCATATGTACAGAATACTGTAACATGGAAAAGGACATCTATAGTTATGGTAAGACTTTACACAACTTTTCTATATTAATAATTATAGAACTGTTAGTCTTGTACATATTCTGGGTAAATGTTTCAAGCAGTGTTTACTAGACATTATGAAGAATGAAATAAGGGTTATAGAAGAAATATACTTAAACCAGCATGACTTTATAAAAGGTTCTTCCACGTTAATGAATATGGTGGAATTTTATGTCCAGGTTACATTAACAATAGACATTGGCTAAAACGTGGAGCAGTGTTTCTGGATTTAGCAGAATATTCCTGGATTAAGCAAAGACTTTCAGTTCCTTACCCCGTTAGACAATATATATAAAAATCTTTATTCCCAACCGAACAGGTACTATTAGAGTACTATAATTTTGGCAGGCAAGGCAAGTTATTTAAATCAACTAAAACACACAAACATAAAAGTTGATCTATTTAATGAAAAGATTCAAGACAAAGGTGAGGAAAGAATTTATCTCGCAAAGTATTCATTCGTGAAAAAAAATTACCTTTATTAATCTGTCAGGCAGAATCCATTCACATTTTTAAGAAGAACTTGGATAACTGGGTAAACATTATAGATTCATAAATATTCCCAGGCCACTGAGTCTCATAAACATTCTCGCCTTTCCAGTACTTGCCTCCCTCAGGCCACACGTCCTTTCTCCAAGAGGACCATAACAGGTTGTGGAGTAACTTTGCGGGTGCCCAGCCAGTCACCTAGATTAGGTTTAAAGGAGTACAGTGAGTTACACTGCTTAACATGTAGGGGAAGTTTATTCCACAGTTTTGGTAGGTGCTGGGTTATTAACCTGTCCTATCACCATGCTTTAGCTGTTGGTGAAAATTTACTTGTTAACTGCTCATGAAAAAAAAAAAAACATAGTCAAGGACCAGTCCTCCAAAAGCTTGTGTTTTTCCATTTCTTGTTTCAAGAGAATGAACAATTGAAGATATGAGCTTTTATCTTTACCCATTCTCCAGCCTATGTTCTGTTCTGGATTTTTTGCAATAGCTAGCCCATTGCAGAGAACACCTGATGTTAAGTTGTCAATCTCGCCTTCATTCTTGCTGGATGGGTTCGGAGCCGATCCTCGGCTCCGACTCGGCACTTGCTTAGCTTGAGAACTCCTTTTACCAGCTCGAGGCAACCCTATATCCCATGATGCAAGGCGAGACTACCTCAGATCTCGTTTGCCGCTTTGCGAAGAGGTCTCTTTTTTGCCAGCTCAGGTGAGTTTGAATTTTCAAACAATTTAGTCAGGGTTTTACTCCCCCTTTTCTTCTTAGGATTAGATAGTGTGTAGTTTTTCTACAGCCCACCCTATTTCCCTTTTAATTAAACTTTCAAGTTAATTTTGTAAAGTTAATAATTTTTCAGTTAGGCCTAGGCCACCCTTTCTTAATCCCTATCTGTGTGTGTGTTTTTGGGATTAATAGTGTGACTGTTCAGTGTGTGTGTGTGTTTTTTGCTTAGACTATGTCTAGGGAAGGAAAGGTCTCAGGCTTCAAGAAGTGTGACTCGTGCTGTCAGAAAATGTCTCTGACAGACGGTCACACTTCTTGTGTTACCTGGGGCCTTTACACCTGCAGGACTCCTGTGCTATATGTCATTCTTTTAGCCAGAGAGTCCTGCAGGAGAGGAGGAACAAGTTAATCCTCCGTGGCTTATTAAAGCCAGAAGGTTCACCCACTAAAACTGGGTCGAGTAAACCTTCAAAGCCACCTAAGGTTCAGGCTACAGTAGTTAAGCCTTCCCCGGTGGCTCCGACTCCTTCGGAGTCGAGATCGGCTCCGGCTGGAGCCAATCTTTCTTCCTCTGATGTGGTAGTGTCGGTTCCTACCGGCTCCGACACTCAGTCTACAGTTGCCTTGTCGGCTCCGGCTGGCGCCAACGTGTTATCCAGTATCGGAGCCGAAAAGTCTTCGGCTCCATCTGGAACCCAGAGGACGTCGGCTCTGATGGCTTCGTCCAAGAAGAGATCTCGGTCCCCTTCTTTGGAGTCGATCCACTCGGCTCCGAGGTCTCCTCTTTTGTCGGAACGGAGTCATCGGAGCCGATCTTCGAGATCTTCCAGGCTGTCTGAGCACGATTTAGAGAGGGTGGTAAGCAGGCTGTTGAAGTCACAGGCACTAGCCCAAATGCTCCATAGCCCGTCTCAGCAGACTTCGGCTATTGCTCTTCCCCTTGAACTTCCTCCTCCGACTCTCCTCCAGAGTTCGGGCGGAGCTTCGGGACAGCGACCGTGTCGGCGCGGAGCCGATACATCCCCTTCGGCTCCGTCGTCTTGGCTCCGATCTCCTCCATGAGACCTTCCTTGGAGGGATCCGGTCGTTGAGTTTCCTTGTCGGCTCGAGGGGCTAGTGGCATCGGACCCTTGTCCGACCCGCTCTCCCTCTCGGGGCTTCGCTTTGGTAAGCTCGGCACCGACATCGACCTCGGAGCCTTCTCTCTCAGTGGAGCCGGAATTCCTGTTTCTTGAACGGGAGTATTCCGGTCTCCTGGGAGGAGCCTTTGAGGTGATGAGGAGTGTCCTGGCACCTGAGCCAGGACAGCGGTCCATCCCTTTAGCTCCTCCCTCTTCGGTGCCTGTTGATGTCTCTTGCCAGCCTCTTGCTCTCAGGCCCAGGGATCCATCGCCCCAGGTTTCCCCATTGGGAATAACTTCCTCTTCCGAGGTTTCTCCTGATCCCGCAGGGGAACCCCCGCGGAAGAGGACGTGTAAGAGGAAACACACAGACCCCCCTGAGTCTACAACATCTGGTACCGACTTAGATGAGTCGGAGGGTTCCCCACGGTCCCCCTCTGAGGATGTCTCCTTTTCAGACATCCTTGAACTCCTCAAACAGAGGGGGAACTGGCCTTCCATTGACCCCTCCGAGGATGAGTCGGTATAACTGGAGGCTTTTGGATCCCGACCCTCCATCTCCTAGGTGTCTCCGCCTTTCGACCCACTTATGCAGGTAGTGACTCGGAAGGCGTGGGCAGCCCCAGATTCTGTGGAACCTGTCCCCAGGAGGCCATCCAAATTTATTACGGCCCCTTCAGACAAGCAGTTTCTTTCTAAGGGCGTCTCTGTTGATGCTATGGTGGTGGTGGCGGCCACCAAGAAGGAACTTGCGGATCCTTCCGTGCCTGTCCATCCTCCTAACAAAGATTCTAGGACCATGGATAGGTATTGTAAGCGGATGTTTTCTTCAGCGACCTTTGCTATGCGTTCGCTGAACTACCTTTGTCATTTCACCAGACTTCAAAGAGATATTCTCAAGGAACTAGGTGAAGTGGTTCAGGATCCTTCAGCTGCTGGGGCTCAAGACAAGATTGCCTCACAGCTAGCAATCCTAAATTCTTTGACCAACTCCTCCATGCGGCTCATATCCTATGCAGCCGATGGAGCAAGCAGAGCCGCAGGCACAGGAGTGGCTCTTAGACGTCAGGCCTGGATGCGGCTTTGTAATTTCGCGGACCCCTTTAAGGCGTCCTTCACCAATACCCCTTTGACGGTTCGGCTTTGTTGGGACCTCAGGTGAAGGAAACCTTGACCAGGTGTGAGCAAGGCGGCAAAACTCTTTCTGCCGTGGAGTCCATTTTCCACCCTTCTAGACCCTATCCTAAGGGTCAGAAAGGAGGAAAGATGTGGTTCCGTAAAGCCCAAGGAGCAGCGCCGGACACGTGGTCAGTTTACCCCAGAGGCAGAGGGGTAACAATAATAGCCGCCCTAGAGGCAGGGGGTCCCCAGAATCAGGGCAACAGGGAGCCTCTTCCTGATAAGCCCTTTCAGCATCCCTGAGGTGTTGCCCGACTGTCCACCCTTGGAGGCAGTCGGGGGAAGGATATCGCTGTACCCAGTAGCCTGGCGTTCCCTCTCACAAGACATGTCGGTACAGTCGATCATATCCGAGGGTTACAAAATCCCCTTCGAAAGGTATCCCGTACCTCACCAATCCCTTCCAGACATCTCACCCGGTCAAAGGGATTTGGCAAAACAGGAGGTTTCAAAGCTCCTAGAAAAAAGAGCCGTTCAGACTGTTCCAGAAGACCAAGTAGGATCCGGCGTCTACTCGAGATTCTTTTTGGTCCCCAAAAGGACGGGAGATTGGAGACCTATTTTAGACCTGAGCAATCTAAACAGATTTGTCAAGAAGGCAAGATTCCGAATGGTCACGCTTCAGTCCATTCTGCCCTTTCTGGGCAAGGACAACTGGATGTGCTCGATAGACCTTCAGGACGCGTACTATCACATAAAGATACACAGATGCTCCAGGAGGTTTCTCCGCTTTCGGCTAGAGACCAGTCATTATCAATTCAGAGCCCTGCCCTTTGGCCTCACTTCAGCCCCCAGAGTGTTTACCAAATGCATGGCAGTGGTCACAGCTCATCTGAGACGTCAAGGATTCCAGGTGTTTCCTTATTTAGACGACTGGCTCCTCTCCGCCACCACCAAGCATCAGCTTCTTCAGAGCAGAGACTACACTCTGCAGCTTTGCAAAAGGTTGGGAATATCGGTGAATTTCGAAAAATCTTCTCTGCTCCCTTGCCAATCTATCACCTTTATAGGCGCAGAATTAAACACCGTCAGTATGTTAGCCAGACTAACAGATCAGAGAATTCTGGACATCCAAAAATACGTTCGGATTTTATTGCAGAGCAGCAAAGTCAAAGCCAGATTGGTTCTGAAGGTTCTAGGTCTTATGGCTGCGGCCATTGTACTTTTACCATTAGCTCGCTTCCACATGCGTCTTCTGCAGTGGATGTTATTCACTCAGTGGTCGTTCCAGAACCTTCCCATGAGGCACGAAATCTTGGTTACACAATCGTGCAGGACTCATCTAACCTGGTGGATATCTTCCCCTCTACTTCATCAGGGCCGACCATTTGTTCCCCCTCCTCCGGTTGCCACAGTCACTACGGATGCCTCTCTGATCGGGTGGGGGGGGGCATTATCAGGGCAGGATGGTCCACAGGACTTGGCAACCCATCGAATACCATCTGCACATAAATGTCCTGGAGATGAGAGCGGTGCATTTAACGTTGCAAGCCCTCAACGACTTTCTTCCCGCGGGGACTATTGCAGTTCAAACGGACAATATGTCTGTGGTCTGGTACATCAACAAGCAGGGCGGGACCAGGTCCTATCCTTTGTGTCGAGAAGCTCTCAGACTTTGGCAATGGGCAATCTCCTCTCATCGGTTTCTGATAGCAACGCACATCCCCGGCAGGTCCAACCTCTTAGCGGACAGGCTGAGCAGAGCCGTTCTCATGCCTCACGAGTGGTCTCTCAATCAATCGGTAGTGGACGAGATATTTCTGAAGTGGGGCACCCCTTGTTGCGACCTTTTTGCTACACCCCAAAACAACAAATTCCCGGACTTCTTCACCCTCTTTCCCCTACCAGGCCAACCACTGAGAGACTCTCTAACCCAGGATTGGCCCCGGGGACTTCTGTACGCTTTTCCTCCTTTCCCCTTAATTCCACAGGTCATTCAGAAAGCTACCGTTTTGAGAGCCAAGTTGATTCTCATTGCCCCTTACTGGCCTTGACAAATTTGGTTTCCGACCCTACATCGTCACCTCCTGGTGCAGCCTTGGCATCTGGACCCAGTTCCGGATCTTCTGATCCACCAATCGTGTCAACAGCACCGGGCCATTCGTTCTCTCAACCTCACTGCTTGGTTGCTCCACTTCCTTCCCTAGCCAGGCTTCCTATGATCTCTGATCCTGTCAGAGATATCTTAATAGCTTCATTGAAGTCGGCCACCAGAACGGTTTATGCCAGCAAGTGGCGACGTTTTTCCCTTTGGGCAAACTCCAGGCACATTGATCCCTTTACTGCACCTGTGCATTCTGTTTTAGATTTTCTGGCTGAAGTTTTTCAGTCGGGATCTTCTTCATCAACAGTCAAAGTTGAACTGGCGGCTATTTCCAAATATCATGTTGGCTTGCAAGATCATAACATTATGTCACATAGACTATGCAAAGCTTTTCTGAGAGGAGTTTTTCTCCTAAAGCCTCCAATAAAACATCCTCCTCCACAATGGGATCTGAATTTGATGTTAGCATCCTTGATTTTACCCCCCTTCGAACCGTCTGCTTCATGCTCCTTGAAGTTATTGACCTGGAAAACAATATTCTTACTGGCTGTCACTTCAGCAAGGAGGGTATCCGAGATTCAAGCTCTCTGCATCCGTTCCCCTTACTTGGTTTTTCACAAGGACAGGGTATCCTTGAGAACAAATCCATCCTTTCTACCCAAAGTTGTTTCTCAAACTAATATTAATCAATCCATCGATCTACCAGTTTTTTTCCCAAATTATTCTGACAGAGCTGAACAAAAGCTTCATTTTTTGGATGTCCATCGTCAGCTCAGATATTATTTGCATAGAACTAAACAATTCAGGAAATCAGATCAATTATTTGTCTCCTATGCAGAAAACAGGAAAGGTCTTTCAGTATCAAAAGTGACCTTGTCCAGATGGTTATCTTCCGCCATTTCTTATGTGTATTCGCTCAGAGGCAAGCAACTACCCTCAAAACCGAAGGCACACTCAACCAGGAGCCTATCCACTTCTACAGCCTTTCAGGATAGGCTACCCATTGATACCATTTGTGCAGCAGCTACTTGGGCCACTCCTCATACCTTTGTCTCTCATTACAAATTAGATTTGGCCTCCAGGGACAGAGCTGGTTTTGGTTCCACAGTACTCAAGAGTCTGTTCCATTGAGCCACCCGGGATACAGGTGCTAGGGACGCGGTCCCATCCAGCAAGAATGAAGGCGAGATTGACAACTTAACATTTAGAAGTTATGTACCTACCATAACGTTCCATGTTAGTTGTCTTCTCTCGCCTTCTTTCTTGCGTCCCTCCCTCCTTCCCCCTGGCCTGGACAGATCTTGAAGAGTTTCTCTTTATCAGATTCACTCTCCTTAGTTCTTCAGAGAGTCTATCTTAAGAACTTTTTGCCTAGTTCTTCTAGGCTAGTTTTGCTCTTCCTTTGGGATTAGTATTATTAGCAGGGTTATTTAGCTACCAAATGAGATCTGAGGTAGTTTCGCCTTGCATCATGGGATATAGGGTTGCCTCGAGCTGGTAAAAGGAGTTCTCAAGCTAAGCAAGTGCCGAGTCGGAGCCGAGGATCGGCTCGGAACCCATCCAGCAAGAAAGAAGGTGAGAGAAGACAACTAACATGGAACGTTATGGTAGGTACATAACTTCTAATTATCACATATAGCAACCATATCAGTTGACATCTGAGGAACTACTGCACATAAGAAGCTACCATCTCTCTGTCATTGGATGAAACCCAGCTCGCATGTTCTCAGACATTAGATTACCAAGGCTGATGAGTTCTGTGGCTAGAAAAACTCTCCTAGTGTGGCATATGCCTCTAACCATACCAACCTTGCCCCAAAGTTAATGAGTTTTGGGGGGGGGGGTGACTGGCCAAGCTGTGGTTTGTGAGGAAGGAATTCCCAGCAGTTGTCCCAGTGCATACTGCAGAGAAATTTCTCACAAATCACCAATTACCTGTCCTTTAAAAAATGCATGAGAATTTCTAAAGAGATGTGGAACTTTGAATTATGTTTCTTATATGAGGATACCTTATTTTTTGCTGTTATGCAAAAGATTTTTAAAGCACACTATCTGGGCTTTCTTTCATGGGGCAAGGGAGTGCTTTCTGGGTCCTTGTTTGAGAAAATTATCAGAGTGGGTGCCATGTAGTTCAGTTTGCTTGTAATAAACTAGTCTGTCAAGCATAAATATTTTATTATGGTATATTTGGTTTAAATTTAGACTAGAAGCGATTTCATTTCAGAGTCTTTATTTACCATTTCTTCTTCCTTGTATCTTCTTTTTTCTTTTCTACAGAACTGCCTTGAGTGTGATGCAGATGTCCAAAATGAGCATGAAAGTTACAGATGCTAAAATTAAAATACTGAAACACCTTTCCATCATCGAACTCAATAAGAAAGGCCATATAAGACTTTCAAGACTTACAGAATGAAAATAAGTGGGAGATAAGAGTTATTTGATGGATGATTACTGGCATCTCCATTTTCCTGATTCTGTGTGTGCTTGTTAGATTTTCACCATCATGTTGCTCCTTCATGACTAAGGCGTTTTTGTGTATCTGTGTTTTTTTAGTTTAATTTTAAGTCATGTTTCTTCTTCTTTCATAATTTCCCAGTCCTGTAGTGTTTGTTCATTATTTAACAAGTGAGAAAAGAAGTGACAACTTTAATTTTTTTTTCCTTCGTCCACTCCTGTTTGTCAAGGATTTATGTAGATGTTCATCGTGTTACACTGCTGCAGTCATCACACTTGGGTTATTCTGCCATCAGGCAGTTCCGCAGTCGGCCAGAGTTCCAAAGTCTTGGTCCGGCGTCGGTTGCTGTCACTTTTTCCCTGACGTCAGTGCGCCAGGGTATATAATATGCTTCCGACGCCATTTTCTTCCGTCTTTCTTGCCGCGCGGTGCCCGAAGCAGAAGCAGTTCGCAAGTGCCAGTCGGCCGACTCCTCAGATTGTCGAAGTCGAATTTCAGATCCGAAGTCTTCAATAAAGCTAAGTACCCCATTGGGGAAACCTTTTTCTTGCCTCAGACCGATGTCAGAAAAAGTTAATAATTGTATTTCTTGTGGGAAGCAAATACCTCATAAGGACTTCCACTCTTACTGTATTCCATGCCTAGGCCCTGATCACGACGTCACTAGCTGTCGGTTTTTGTGCTAGATTTAACAAACGCACTATAAAAAGACGTTTTGATTTTGCTTTACACTACTTTGGCCGATGGTTCAATTATACTATGCCGTCGGATCAGCCGACGACCTCAGTACCGAAAAAACGCAAAGACAAGGTTAAAGACAGGCATCTGAGGTCCAAAACCGACGATGAAACCTCTTTTAGGCCAGTCGCCAGTTCACCGGTTCTCAGCGAGGTGCTTTCGCAGCCCCTGACACCCGCTATCTCAGAGCCACAGGCCGCTTCCGACTCCCACTTGGAGACGTCTAGGCCTCTGGAAACTCAAGGTATTGGGCATACGGAAACTAATCCCTCAGATGGGTCCAGAGCTGCTGAGCAGGCACCGGCTTCTGAGGGTGTTTTCAGACCTTCACAACTTACCATTAAAACAACAGCCAAGACAAAGGTACCATTAAAGACAAAGAAACAAGTACAGTATTCTTCTGGACAGTCCTCCATGCCTAAGAAACAGATGCTTAAAATGGCCGAAGACCTCATTACTCTAATCAGGGGTTCCCATCCCCCTCCTGAGAAAAGGCCTAGGCAGGATACAGACTATGACTCCTCTGATCAAGTTTCCATTTCCTCTGATTCCTCTTCAGACCATGGATACTCTCTACCCCCCTATGAGGATTCTGATGCTGAAGAATCTATCCCTTCAGCCTCTCCTCCTGAAGATTATTCTTTTGGGGAAACTTTACATACCATGAGGGAGCATTTCCATTGGGAAAGTCAGGATTGCTCTGAATCCAAGAAAAGGCTCAGGGATTTCCTCTTATTGCCTCAGCACAGGCCCCTGGCTATTCCGCCTGTGCTAGATATTGTGGATGATGTGTTCTCTGAATCCAGCTTATTTCCTGACTCTTTGCACCCTGCTGCAGCCTTGCCAGATAGATATTATAGAGTCCCTGACTCTCACAAGTTTCTTCACAAAAACCCTTCTGCTGATCCAGAAACTATTTCCCATGGTCCAAAAGGGGTTAAAGCTTTGGATAGATGGGGGAAGAAAGTATACACGTCTGCAGCTGTAGCAGTAAGAGCTTTAAATTGCCAGTTTCACATGCTTAAGTACCAACAATATTTAATGGCTCAGTTAAAACAGAAAATGCTTGCAAGCTCAGAAGCTCCTGATTGTAAAGAAATGCAGGATTTATTGCATGCAGTTGAACAGGTGGGAAAACATACTCTGCAATGTGGTTTTGTTTCTTTAGAGGCCTCTTGTAGGGCCGCAGTTACAGGTTCTGTTATTCGAAGACATGCTTGGTTAAAAGAACAGAGTTTACCTGATCATGTTAAGGCAAAATTATTGGATTCTCCTTTACAGCATGATACCTTGTTTGGTGTTAAGGCAGAAGAGGTGTTAAAGAAAATGGAGGATAAAGCTAAATCTATGCAGACAGTCAAGGATTTCTTACAGGTACAGCCACCTCGGTTTAGTAGAAATTGGCCAACAAAGAATTGGTCCTTTCCAGTGTCAGACAGGCCACAGAGAGGCAGATACAGGCGCCCAAGAGGCAGATCTCAACCCCAAGGCTCAAACAGACAACGACAGTGGGGCACCTCAACCCCAAAAGGAGGTGAGGACAAGTCTCAACCTTACAGGAAACATTGTACCTTTTGGAAGCCCCCTTAGGGGGAAAACTAGCACTTTTTTCTCAAAATTGGCAAACAATCACCCAAGACAAATGGGTTCTGAATATTGTGTCTCAAGGTTACAGATTCCACTTTCATACTTTACCAAAGCTAAAAGGAATGCCAGACCTGCCACAAAATCAATGGGCAGCAGCACAAAAACAAATTTCAGCCCTCATGGACATGAGAGCTATTCAAAAAGTACCACAACAGGAACAAGGACAAGGATTTTACTCAAGACTCTTCCTGGTCCCCAGAAAGGACAAAGCATGGAGGCCCATAATAGACCTTTCAATTCTGAACACTTACTTGGATATTCCGAAATTCAAAATGTTGACATTACAGCAGCTTCTACCCATGCTGGGCAAGAAGGCTTGGCTTGTTACTCTGGATCTCAAAGAGGCATACCTGCATGTCCCTATCAGACAAAATTGCAGAAGATATCTCAGATTCAAAGCTGGTACAATGCACTGCCAATTTTCTGCACTGCCCTTTGGCTTATCTACTGTGCCCAGGGTCTTCACAAAGTGCCTGGCACCAGTAACTGCATTTTGCAGGCAAAAAGGGATTCAAATATATCCATACCTGGACGACTGCCTCATTCAAGCAGAGACAAAGGACATTCTTCTACAGCATCTGGCGTTTGTGAAAAAGTTGCTAATTTCTCTAGGGTACTCAGTAAATGAAAATAAGTCAAAACTAGTGCCCTCACAACAGATTACATTCCTGGGTGCCAGCTTAAATATAACCGCCCAGATGGCTTACCTCACGCCAGACAAACAAGTTCAACTAACTCAATATTTTCAATTACTGACAAAAAAGTCCCATCTCCCTGCAAGAAAAATTCTGCAGGCCCTGGGATTCATGGCATCCTGCATACTACTAATACCATATGCCAGACTGCATATGAGGAAATTACAATGGTACCTAAAAAGTGTTTGGACTCAACACTCTCACAGTTTAGAAGTGGTAGTACCAATGATTCCCTGCCTACAACAGGAGTTTCGATGGTGGGCATAGGCATGTCACCTAAACAAGTGTCAGCCTTTTACCCAACCCACAGCCAGGCAAACTCTAACAACAGATGCTTCGGATTATGCCCGGGGAGCACACATGGCAGGAAAATACATTCAGGGCAAGTGGACCACAGACCAGATGCATCTTCACATCAATCAAAAAAAGATGTTGACTGTTCAGAATGCCCTAACAGCTTTCAAGGACCTTCTACATCCAGGGCAACTATTACTAAAGACAGACAACACCACAGTAATGTGGTACATAAACAAGCAAGGGGGCACTCATTCTTATCCCCTATGCAGGCAAGCCATGACCTTGTGGAACACAGCTCTAACGTACCAAGTTCACCTGCAAGCACAATTCCTGCCAGGAAAGAAAAATACTCTGGCAGACGACCTAAGCAGAAATATCATGGACCCTCACGAATGGAAATTGAATCCACAAATCTTCAGCATGATAACGCAAAAATGGGGATGCCCAGACATAGATCTGTTTGCCTCCCCACTGAATCGCCAACTGCGAAAATTCTGCACAAGGACTTATCACAAACAAGCATGGAAAGTGGATGCTCTTCTGTTCAGCTGGAAAAACCTAAAAGTTTATACCTTCCCACCACTGCCTCTCCTTTCAAAGGTACTCCTAAAAGCCAGACAAGAAAAACCACAGATGATCCTAATTGCTCCAGACTGGCCACGCCAGCACTGGTACCCCATCTTAAGGAACTTGGCTCAGGGCCCACCATGGATTTTACCCCAAATTCCACACCTTCTGACTCAACAAAACAATCAGATCCTGAACGGTCAGCTCAAAACCCTAAACCTGGCTGCATGGCAGATACTTTAGTCAAACAGGCAACACCTCTCTCTAAAGCTGTTATGGATGTCATTTTAGAGGCCAGGAGGCCTAGCACCAGGAAAGCTTACTCAGAAAAATGGAAGAGATTCTGCACCTGGAACTAGGCTCAAAGCCTTGACCCTCTTGTTCCAAGTATTCCTCAGATTTTACAATAGTTAACTGAGATGCTGGGCAGAGGCCTATCCTTTTCATCAATTAAAATCCACGCCTCTGCCATTTCAGCACATTACAACACGGATCCTCCTTTATTCTCTCATGCCTTGCTAAAGCAGTACCTCAGAGGGGCTAAAAACATAAGACCGCCCCGGAGAGCACCAACTTGAGACCTCAATTTTGTTTTGGAAAAACTGACCCTACCACCTTTTGAGCCAGCCAATACAGCTGATCTAAAATTTTTATCATGGAAAACAGCTCTGCTCCTGGCAGTAACTTCAGCACGAAGAGTCTCAGAGCTACAGGCATTAATGGCAGTGGAACCTTTTATAATTTTTCATCAGGACAAGGGTATCTTTAAGGACAAATACTACATTTATGCCAAAGGTGGTATCTAGTGTGGCTCTTAACCAAACCATCCATTTGCCAACTTTTTATACAAACCCCAAGAATAAAGGGGAGAGACTTCTGCATTCTTTGGACATACACAGGCAGCTGTGCTTCTACCTGGACAAAACAAAAGCTTTCAGGAAAACTGAGCAACTATTTGTAGCATATGCTGCAGGATCACAGGGCAAGGCTGTCTCAAAGCAGACTATATCCAAATGGATAGGACACTGCATTCGGTACTGCTACACACAGCATGGAAAATCAGACCCTAATAACATTAGGTCACATTCCACCAGGGCAACAGCCACTTCAACAGCCTTTCTCAGAGGAGTACCTACCAAGGAAATTTTGGAAGCTGCAACTTGGAGTTCATTGCACACCTTTACCAAGCATTACCACCTGCCTCTTTACTGAAAATCCAGAGCAGGATTTGCCACTGCAGTTCTGCAGGGCCTCATAGCCAATCCTAATTCTTTATAGACCAGCCACCCAACCTTAGCTTTGGGATTCTACCCAAGTGTGATGACTGCAGCAGTGTAACATGATGAACATAGTACAGTTTTGTACCTACCATAAATGTAGATGTTCGAGTGTTCACACTGCTGCAGTCCAGGTTACCCTCCCTCCATCCCATCTGAACCAGCTGGACTTATCTATACCTTTCTATCCTATACAACCTTTGGGGTGTATTTGCTGGTAAATGAAGGTATTGTTTTTATTTTATATGTATATTTTTGATTAGCAATATGTATTGCCTACCTACTTGGGGGCACCTGACATCTGGGGTAAGAAAAACTGAAGAAAATGGCATCGGATGCATATTATATACCCCTGGCTCACTGATGTCAGGGAAGAAGAGACAGCAACCGACGCCGGACCAAGACTTTGGAACTCTGGCCGACTGCGGGACCGCCTGATGGCAGGATAACCCAAGTGTGATGACTGCAGCAGTGGGAACACTCGAACATCTACATTTATGGTAGGTACAAAACTGTATTTTTCTCTTTCTTTGTCAAGATTTTTTTCTTATTTTTCCCTCTTGGTTGTCCCTTGACATGTATTTTGGACCTCCCATTACCAGATTTGGGAGAATCATAGTACAAATCCTCACAGGTGGGAGACTGGTCACATACTAAAGACTGGGACTAATTTAATTTGGTGTGGAGAGGTTTTCCTTTTTCAAGTTCTCTGTAAGTTCAGTATAAGATTGACATTATGCACCATTTGCACTTTAAGTGAGACAATGCACTGGCACCTGCCAAATTCCTGTGTCAGTATAATAGTAAAAGCATATAGCTATATGGAGAACTTTTTTGAGATTGAGTTATACTTTTTCATGTTTTTTTTTTTTCTAAAAGTTGTGTATCAAAACCTAAAAGTAGAGATCTGGATTGCAGTATAGGAATCCTGGTGGTAATAAGTATGTGTGATGAGGCAGATAAATAGGCACATCCTGAAAGCAGGGGTTAGCTGCTTACATTTGGCTCTTGCCTGATGGAATCCAGGGCTACAAGCACTGTGCTTAACTTGCATGTGATAGCTGAGTGCAGTAAAGGATATTTGTTTGAGAGATTACATGTAACATTTATGATACATTTTGTCTGTTGCCTCCATAAAAAAAATAAGTGGTTCTTTCAGACTAGCTTTATAGTGTTATTAGTAACCTAATTACCCAGTTGTGCTCCTTGGTGCATTTGGGATGTGCTCTGGAAATGGATCCGACCCCCCCCCCCCCCAATAAAAAAAGAAAAGTGACTTGCCTGATAAGGAGAAGACATTTAAAGAAAAAGTACTGTATAGGTGGCAGGAAAGGAACTGGGATAAAAAAATGCAGAAGGTCACTTAGCTGTGAGGGGATATTAGCTGGAAGCAAAAATACTGGCCTTCAGCAGTTCTCCTGCCCTTAATCCTGCTTTAACCATCATGCCTCCCTCCCTGCCCACCCATTTAAACCCCTTCTTCCACTGCTACAGAGGTGAGGGTCCTATGTCCTCTTCAACCCATGTAAGGTTGCCAGTTAAGTGGCAGGATTAGTACTACCACCCTTCTTGGGGAGTCAGGGTTTCTTCTTAAGTCTTAACTTCCCACTACACATGAACCGTAGTGATAGAGTGTCACCTTCTTCTAAGAGTCCTTCAACTCATCCCCCCCAGAAAGTCATGCTTCCCTGTAGCAAGCATATGTATAATTTCTGGTCTTCAGTGGTGACTGTAGCATGGAGAGTGCATCTCTCCATGAGAGAGGCAATCAGGCATTGCCTCATCACTTCTTTCCCTACTCTTGTAGTGCCTGATCCACTAGTCAAACTCAGGCATCTGAGTCATAGTCAAGGCTTTACCCTGTGTGTCATGGAGATTATTTCAGCAGATTTCACTAGCAATCCCTATGAAGGGGAAAATAAGCGCTTAGTTAAAGTTGTAATGTTTCTTGGTTCAATGCTCTTAAGTTTTGTTTTTCTTAATCCATTAAACAATTAACACAAACTCTTATGCATTACTACATTTCAAAGCAAACTTGTAAAAGCTTAATACTGTTAAAGTGATGATGTAGAATTCAACTAGAATCCCTAGCCTTTAGTGTTTTTGCCCTGTTTAGATGTTATGACGTTGGAGCTTGTCACTGTTGAGTCTGTTAAAGAAAAAAATATTCAAAATATATTTTTATAATAAATTAGTTTACTTGATTAGTTCCTGGCAGTGAATTGATTACTTCAGTGGAATTTAGTTTTTAAGAGAAATTTGGAGTATTCCTGCATTTTTTGCTTTTTTGTGCAGTGTTGAGTTTTCAGCTTTGATTTGCTGTATTTAATGTCATATACCCTTCTTACTGAGTCTTTGTTTACATAAGTCTCCACAGTCAGAATGTTGCAGTCTGTCCTGTAAACTCTTGGCTTTGGGGGATGTCAGCTCACCTGAACCTGACACTTGCAGTAAAGTAACATGTTATCATTATTAGTGCACATATCCTCAGAACCTACCAGTTCTTCTCCCCCTTGAAATGTTTCTGTCTTAATATTTGCTTTCATTGATCGTCCTCTGTTTGCTTGCCTAAAAAGCGTAAGTGTCCACGTGGCCATCAGATTACCAGCCAAGACCTGCACCAGCATTGCCTCTACTGTCTCTGGGAAGTACATACTGTTGATAGCTTACACAATTGTCAGAGGTTCATCTTATCCAGAGGAGAAGCAGGGAGTAGTTACTGGCTTTCATAGCAACTAAAAAGCAGTTCTACAGAAATCTTCATGCAGAGACAAGTTTGGGAAAAATACTTCTCAAAGCCTCATGCACAAGCAAGAGCATCACCACAAGGACAAACACTCAAGACAACAGATTTAGATCGGCATCTCCTTGAGGAAAGTATGAAGGTATTCTATCAGTCTCTCAAACTATCACCTTGGACAGGAGGGAGTCGTATAGTTCTGGCACCTCCTAGCTCCCACAAAATTAGTTGGTATTTGAGGTGAGACTTTTTTTTTAATGTCTTTATTAAGGCATCACCTTTTAAGTTGTAGCATGAATTCACTTACCTTAATACAAAAGAAAACAAGCCTTGGTAACACTTTCCATTTTTATTGTTATGCAATATACATGTGTGATTTCATTTTGATAAAATTTATTCACCCTAGCATTAAATTACTTGCTCAGTTCCTGTCCTATCATAAACACTGCTGTTCTTGAACATTATTTTGCATGTATTCCCACAAATTCCATTTGTTTCTATGAAATTGTTTACATCCCTTTTCAAGAAGATACCAATTCCAGTTCATTTATCTCCTTTACATTGTGTGATACTTCCATTACAGTTAGTTTAGATTTTTATTTCTCTCTTCTAGTAATTACTTTTGTGGCTGCCAGTAGCATTAAACTTGGTAAGGCCTTACTATACACAGGTAGTTCAAATCCTCTATCCCAGTTTAAAGATTAATTTTCTTTTTTGCTATTTGTTCCTCAGACATTTCTGGCAAACTGTTCCCTGGGAAATTTCTTAATCTGCCAACTTGTTACATTCTCAACAAGCATGTTCCCAGTTTCCTCTTTCTTCCCTATCAAATTATTTACTATACCTGAGGGAAAAAATCTTCGGATGTCTACTTGGGGTATAAAAATACCTATGCAAATACCCCCATGCAAGACTCCTTAACCTTCTGGACTTTGTGCATATTTGGGAGCCCCACAGATCTTTCCCCATTACAGTTTTTAATTTGTCTTTCTGTTCTTTTTCCCCAGTTTTTCTAACAACCTCTTATTTTTATAATTATCATACAGCATTTTACACACCCTACTAATTATTTTTAGCAGCATTTTCTGTTTTGATTCAAACAAAAACTGTAACAACACTAGTCTTTCAGTAAGCTCCCCACCTTCACTTTCTCTTTGTTTTATATTCTGTTTTCAATCCATGATAGTGAATGTAATTTCTAACCTGCAGTCCAGACGGTTTCTTAGCCTCAAACCCACTCTGTTACCTTTCCCTCCTGAGCAATTTGCTCCCATGCCTTGGTTCCTTTACTAATTTCCTCCAGTAAATTCTAGCTCCTTCCTGATTGTTTACTATACCCCTTTTGCAGAATTTTGTATTTATCTGTCAAATTCCTCTTCTGTTCCATTATTATCCTTTTCCAGTTTGATTTATAACACTGTGTTTGAATTACGTGTATGAGCCATAACTGTGTAGGTTTAAAGTGCTCCTTCAAATCTGGTAGCCCTAAACCACCTTGTCCTTTGGGGTAGATTAACTTATCCAACTTAACTCTTCCCGTATTCCTCTCCCAAATAAATTCCTTTAGTTCTTTATTGTCATCCTCAATTTCTTCTCCATTTGACAGAAATATTCCTGACCTGTATGTAAGTCTAAAAGGATTAGGTACTTTTTTCTGCTTGTATCGTACTATCCCATATCTGTAATTAAGCTTCCAGATTCCTGATTTTTGTATTATTTTCTATTTAATCTCTTCTCACATAGCCTTATCTACAATAACATAATTATTTTTAATCCACACACGCACATGCACACACACACACACAAACACACACGCACACACACAACACACACTCGAGTGCACACTTCTTGTGTCCCAGTAAGAATGAGTATTGCTGAACCTTTCCTGTTGATAGGTTATTATTTTATTTTATGTTTTTTATTTCATCCCATCTTGACTATTAATTTATCTTTTGCTAACCTTGGAATTAACAAAGTCTTCCATAAATATCTATTTATCCATTTTCTTATTTTCCCCATCCCTCTGCTTTCATACATATCTTTTCTTAAAACTTCCAAAATGTCTGTAAAACCTCTTTAGGATATCTGGTTATTTTGCCTGTTGTAAGCTTTTTTAAGCTTGGCTGCAACTCTTTATTGTATGCTGCTTATGTCACTGAGCTTATGTTTTTGTGCTATAGAGTTATCAAAACAGCTGCTTATCAGCAGCCTGTCCAAACTTTTGCATATTGTGCTCAAACAATCATTTATTTTCCCTTTAGCATTATATAGTTGCTCTTGTTCTTTGAGATTTCCGCTTCTTCTACAGCACTTTAACCTTTGTCAGCCCCTCAAAATTTTTATTTTATTTATTTATTTTACATTTGTTAACCGGGTTAGTCCAACTGAGCACTTGGCTCATTTTCAGTGGAAACCCAGGGAGAAAAGCTCCTCAGTGAGTTTTAAATTTTACAAACAGAGAGATAAGAAAATATCTTTTGCAACTAAACAAACAGTTAACAAGATAACATTACAGTCACCTGAAAAATATGTTAGGTTACAATGTCATAAAAGGAATAATGCAATAATTTGTTTATTTCTTTCATATGTTTGCTGCTTTCATAGCTCTTATTTCTACCATGCTCTTGAAGTCCATTTTCATTGTATCCCAATCACTAGATGTCATTTCTGAAGTAATTTTCAGCTTTCCTAATAACTTTCGAATTGTACCCACTTCTAGTTCCTTAAATTACTCTATTTTTTAAATAAGTAGGGAAGTACCATTGTCTTATTTTGCATTATTGTCTTGCATATTTATCTTCATTTTTATTGCTGTATGACTTGACACAGTTATTTGATGGGTTTCCACCTTTGATTACATATATGTGTTTCTGTGAAGCATAATTTTTACCCAGTCAAGTTTACTTTTTTTTATCTTGGAGAATAATTTGTAAATTCTGTCTGAGTTCCTGCTACTGAATTCACACCTTCCATACCAAATATTCTCATATATTTGTTCAAATACTTACTTCTCTTGTTATAGTTTCTCTTCTAGGATACATCCTCACTATTTCAAATTATGTTCCAGTCCCCACCAATAAGTTATTTTTGTTGCTGAAAGCCTATTATTTTTCCCAAAATTTTGCTGACCTCCATAGCACTTGTTTTAGGTGGATAAGTACAGGTCAGTATATTCCTTCCCCCCTGGCAATAACATCTTATTACCACTAATATGCTGTTATTGTACCTCCCTCCATGATCACTACCAGCACTTCCTTTTGCAGTCAGTATTATCATGCCCCTTTTTATTTGTCTGATATGCCACTGAATGTCTGCCTTGAAATCCTTTCCTTGTCAAATTTGCATGCTCATTTCTATCCAGATGTGTGTCATATAACATTGTTACTTTCATATCATACATGTAGTAAAATTCAGTATTTTTGCTTTTTGTCTGTATCTAAAAGGTCATTTATGTTCCGTGTTAAAATTGACAAAACAGCTTTTCTGATAAAATCATTATTTCTTCACATAATTTAATATAATTTTTTTGAACATGTTTCCAACTTGCAGTTTAACATCACACTAGTGGTTGGTAGGTTGATTTTGTATGTTGCTGCTTGTCTACATCTCTTTTATGAACCCATTTCATACCTTCACAGATTTTTGCTTTAGTAGGAGCATTCTAGGAGCAGCTAAATACATTTAAAAAAACTCATCCCATTTTAACTCATATCAAAGTCTTAAAACTATTTACACTGTCTACAAAGGAACTCTACCCCTTGTAAATAGGAGAGTTTGCTTTAAGTCAATGGCTGCACTCATAGGTATTGAGTATTCTAAAGTTAAGGTTAACCATGTTAATGTGCTTGTTATAGCCTGTGTTCCCACCTGCTCAGATTGCTGTCTGTTCTAAACTTATTTCTATTTCCATCCCATGTGTTAAAAACAACTTGCATGCTTTCTGCAGATATTAGCTTTAAGCCTTACTAAAAAGTACACTGACTAACCTTAAATAAATAAATTGTGCACTGTTATACCTAGAGCATTCAAGTACTAAAGCAACAGTGGAGGCAGTTGCTTTTGTAACTATTCACTTCCTACAATTTCAAACTTCATTTCTTACATTTTCTCTTAACTGATTTCCGGTACTCCTTTAAATGTTAACTGCATTGTATCTCACAGGTCCTCATAACATGATACACTGTACACACTGTGCAGAATACTCGTATTTAATTGCCTGTACTTGCAGACTTCTTGTGTTCAACCAAAAGCAAGAGCTGATGGAAGAAAACAAACTGTTTACAAATGGAAAACAAAACTGGCATTTTCATGCATTTTATCATTTTTTTCTTATTTCTTAGGTCTTTTACTTGAAAATTATTTATAGGATAGCTTCATACTTCATTCTTACTTTGCTTTTAGTTTTCACTGAGCTGCTATTAATTACTCTTTTAAAATTAGTTACATTGTATCTTGCAGATTCACAGAGAAAGGTCACTCAGAACACACCGTCCAAACATCTAATAATTCCCTGCACTTGCAGGCTGTTTGTCTTCTGTCAAAAGCATGGAAAAACTTTGCTAGCTACTTTCCAGATGCAAGAAAGTACTATAGGTGTACATTTTTGTCATTTTTATGTTTTCAAGTGTTTATACTAAAATAAGAAGTGTCTTTAACTAAGCTGAAAATGTTAGATATCTACCTGTATAAAAATGACAAGCTGTTTTATTATTTTTTATAGTATGGCAACTACACGTTTGCATCCCCAAAAGCAGCCAAAGATGACAACATTGTAGTAGCTTTAAATTACTTCTTTCAACCTTTCTTATGTTAACAGTGTAAAGTCTGGATGCACTGCAGCTAAGGAGAAGTACTTTTTACCTTAATATCAGTAGCATATTCAACATTCACTGATAAAACTGCCCAACCCCAATTCACATTAAAAATAAACCTAGCTGCATACTTTATAAAGCAGCTTTATATTCCTAAAATAATTACATGCAGTTTACATCAGAAAATGTTTATAGAAATATTTTGAACAACTGATTTATTTACACTCACTCCATTTCTTTCAGTGTCGTTTTAAATATACGTGACATAGCGTTTTTGCTTTACAGTTCTCCTGCCCGTGTAACACAGTCAACAAGTTTCTAGTCATTTTCATCCACTTCTTGCAGAACCACAGTTAACACGTCTAAACTACATGTAGTGAAATTGAGACTTTATATTTTTCACACTTATTTACTAAACATCTTGTTGCTTCTATTTTTTCTAATCACCCCAATCTCTGAGCACCTCTCTTTGTTTTGAGAGTGAGTTATTCACGATCTGGTCAGTTCATTGGATTTTTTTCTATTGTTCACACATTTTATTTTGGAACAATTGGAAAGGTTTCACTGGCAAAATTTATTTAATAGAGGATTGAGATAGTTCCCCATTCAGCTTGTTGGCACACACATTGTTGAAATTTTTTCCTCTTTCATAGCATATTTTGTTTCTAAGAATAGTGTTTATCCTCCAGGTGGAAATAATTCTGAAGAAAACTGAGTATAGTGACTTGAATCTCACACCTGCCTCGTGACATCCCATGATTGCCAGGATAAACTTGCTTCTGTTTTCTGGGTGTACAGCAAATAGTCACTTTCCATAAACATTCTAGTGTCCCTACTTTTTAATGCTTTTCTCTTCTTCCACAGTTTCTTTTTTTTTTTCAGCTCTTTCTACTAATGTGATTGCATCTTTGCTAATATTGGCCTTTGGATACCTTCTGATGGCCAGATTTAGAGCATGCACTTTGATGTGCCCTCTCAGTTACAAATCTTGATATGGAACAGCAGTTTGTTAGCTTATTTGTACTTTCATATAAATGAATGCAGTCCACTCTATTTCCACTTATTTTGAACACAAATGAGTACATATGATTGATTTTGTTTTTCTGTTATTTGAAATCATCTTCTGGTATGAAAGCTGCAACTTTGGCATTTTGTGAGGTTCTTCACACCCAGAGCTTTTTCATTATTTTGGTTTATTTCCTGTACTCTTTTTCATAATTTCTTCTTTGCTGGTATCCAAGCATTGTGATTATTAGTCAGTAAGCTAACTTTACCAAAATTGATAGCATTTACTGTTTTTTAAGGACTCAGAAATTCAAGGATACAAGTGGTATGGCAATCAAAAAAAAGTTGGTTTTATTTGCAGATATTATTTTGTACCAGAAAAGCGCATCTCAGTTTTGTAGGACATTTTGAGACACTTTCAAGACTTTTCGGGGTATTAAATTAATGAAGATAAAACATAGGCTATAGTTGTAAATTATGTGCCCACTCATGACTTGGTTGGGCAATACTGATATTTATGGGAATATGGTAGTATGAAGTATTTAGGTGTATGTATTAAAAATTCTTGTGTTACTGCAACTAAGGATACATGTTAAGAGTGTAAACAAAAGATAGTACAAAAACTGAGAAACTAAAAGTTGTTTATAGATATGCATAGTAAGGTGCAAGCAGTGAAAATGTTTTGTCCTTTTAGTTTTATGTACAGGTCAGGCAAATTTTTCTCAGTCGGAGGAGTAGTGGACAACAATTAGTGAAGAGTTGAATGGATTTCTTTAGGAGAGGAATAGGGAAAGAATTAAGTGGGATAAGATGA
Organism: Protopterus annectens; assembly: GCF_019279795.1. Taxonomy (NCBI): domain Eukaryota; kingdom Metazoa; phylum Chordata; order Ceratodontiformes; family Protopteridae; genus Protopterus; species Protopterus annectens. The sequence continues at coordinate 609,315,993 of NC_056747.1, forward strand.
TCCTCCCGATAGAACAAGATGGTTTAGAATTGACCTGATTTGAAGGTCAAGAAATTATGAGAGAGTGGAATTTTCGATGCAGGTCTTTAAGAAGAATAATAACTGTACAGAGTATTATATTCATAAAGTTGCAGATAGTATTGTTCACGGATACTCTGTACAGTCATGTTAGTAAATGTATAGGGACAACTGTGCCTACTAGAAATATTCGCAGAACAACCTTAAAAAAAGCCACCCTGATGGAATCCAAACATCGATACACTGTACAACATAAGTAAAAAAAAAAAAAGTCATGGCAAAAGTCAAGAAACACAACACCCAGCAGGATGAAAATTCTCTCATCACCTAAACAACTCAGAGGGCAAATCAGGTCTACCAAAACCAATGTTGAGGTGAAAATATCTCCCAGGCCAAGGACAACCACAAGGCTTTATTTAGCTCTGTCCATAACATCAGATGGTATACACAACAATGTGCAGAGCTAATTGTGAATTGATGTACCTATAGGGAGTTAAAGGGTACAATAAATCGATGGTCAGATAAAAATTCACCTCCAGTTTTACCCCCCCCCCCCAGTCGCCCCTCAAGAAATACCATTGACCGTATCTCACCCAAACCATTACTAGGAAGCAGGTGCTAAATAGCATGAAACATGCCCCATCAGGATCACTGGAGTCACTATTTAACCATAGCTTCCAACCAGGATTCATACCACACTGATGGAAAACTGCAACATTTATCCCTCTATATAAGGGGTGGGCCTTATATGGACCCCAGAAACTACAAACCCATTAGTCTATCTAGTGTTGTATGCAAAGCTATGTCAGTGATTAATGAAGACATTGGTAACTTCCAAAAGCTGGATCCAACTCAGTTCAGGTTTGTCAAAAGAAGATCATGCCTACTTTTTTAAGAAGGTCACCAGGGCAATGGACAAGGGCAAAATGGTGTATACTGCTTACCTTGACCTGGCTGGCTCTCAGATAAGACCCAGGCAATTAAAGTAATGAATTCCACCTCCACAAAGAGGCTTGTCATTAGTGCAGTCCTTTAGGGACTCAGTTCTGACTCCCCCTCCTTTGTGGCATCTACTTCTTGGAAGTCAAGGCCAATGTCAGGAGCCTCTAGATGACTATGTTTGCAGATGATTGCAAACTAGGAGCAGTCATAGAATCCCCCAAGACACTAATAGCCTCCAGGAGACCTATTACAGACAACTGGTGCCATAGAGACAGTTTAAAACTCATTGGCAAGAAATGCATAATAGTACCCTTTGGGAAGTCAGCTACCCCAGGGAACTATCTCACTGATAGCACACCCCCTATGAGAAGACCCAGCAGTAAGGCATTTGAGGACATATTTAGACTGTATCCTGGCTTTCGACCAACATGTGTCTAAGGTAGTAAGGAAATCACTCTCTGTTACTCAACTTATAAGCAAGGGTATAGCTAGCATGTAGGTCCAAGGAAGTCATCATTCCGCTGATGTCCTTCAAGAATGCAACTGCAGTCATAACATATGGGTTGTCCTGCCTCAGGCAGCCCTCGATCGGCCGGATTCCAAAGTCTGGGTCCGACGTCGGCTGATGTCGCATTTCTCTCCGACGTCAGAGCGGCTGGAGTATATAAGCAGCAGCCGATGCCATCTTCTTCAGTTGTTCTTGCCGCGGTGCCCAAGCAGAAGCAGTTCGCAAGTGCCGGTCGGTCAGCTCCTGTATTCTTCGAAACCGAAGACATCAAAAAAGCTAAGTACCCCGTTGGGGACCTTTTCTTGCCTCAGCCGATGTCAGAATTAACTGAAAAAGTAAATAATCATTTGTCTTGTGGTAAACAAATACCTCATAAGGATTTCCATTCTTACTGCCTCCCTTGCCTTGGCCCAGACCACGACGTCTCGGCCTGTGCCGCCTGTACTCGCTTCAATAAGCGCACTCTCAGGCGCCGGGCGGAGTTCGCTGAAGACTTTTTTGGCGAAAAGTTTGCTTACATTATGCCGTCGGAACAACCGGCTACACATATTTCTAAAAAACGGAAAGACCGGGACCGACCTCCTCGGCCCGCGACTTCCTCCGACTCCACGCCAAAACTTACCGCGAGTGCCCCGGTTCCCTCTGAGGTGGTTATTCCACCGCTTGGAACCGAAGACACTGCACTACCGATACCTCCGACACCGGAGGCCACATCAACGCCAATTATTGAATCTGAAGTAGGATATTCATTTGTCTGCAACCTGTGGGTTATGGATCCGATATCGGATCCGAACCGGCATGGTTTTCCAGCTATGGATCCAAGCTCTCAGCTCCTCCCCTCACCCATAATGCCCTGCTCTACCCTCATGACCCCAGATCTCGTTTGCCGCGCTGGTGACTGGATTTGGGTACATAGCTCTCAGCTAAGTGAACTCTTTTTCTTGTAAAAAAACAGAGAATTTTTTGGTTTTTGACTGAATTTGTGTGAAAGTTTAGGTTTCCCTTTATTATAGTGTATTTTGAGTTTATTTTAAGTTAAAGTAAGTAATTTTTTTTATTCCCCTCGCTGTTGCGTAGAGTGTGTGTGTAGGCCTGTGTGTCTTTTTGTTTTAAGTTACTTTCTGTAACTTTTGCTGGATTATAGATTATGGCTGACCAGCCTAAATCTATATTTTGAATGCTCGAGTGTGGCCATAAGCTCTCTCCGGCTGATGGCCACACTCGTGTGTCTTGGGGTTGAACACCTCACATCTGGTTGTTCCATTTGTGCAGGGTTCAACCCCAGGGCACTGAGGGAGCGGAGGTCCAAGCTGGTCTTGGCGGGTCTTTACCGCCAGACTCGGCTCCGCCTCCGCTCCTTGGGACTCCTCGGCTGCAGTTGTTCCCCTGTGGCACCCCTCCTGCTCCTGGGACTCAAACTCCCGCTTCTGGAGAGGAGGGGATGCTAAAGGACCGGAGGAGAAGCACCTGCGGCGGGCCGAGACCTCTGTTTCGGCCCCGCCAGCCAAGCTGGCTTCTCCCCGGCTCCGTTGTCGGTTAGGTCTCCTCCTTCTCGGCTCCGGTCCCCTGTGTGCTTTTCACGGGTCCTGAGGAGGAGGAGACCCGATCTCCGTCGAGGCTATCGAGGAGGCACTCCAGGCCTACCTCGGTAGCCTCTTCGAGATCTACCCATAGCCTTTCTGATGCTGATCTGGACGGATGATGAGAAGGTTTATCCAGGCCCAGATGCAGATGGGAGTGCTCTTGCCTCCCCCTCGGGGAGCTCAACACCCTTTTTTAAGCCTATTGCTCCTTCTCCGACCCGCTATCCGGGTTGAGCAGCTGGAGCCGAGCAGCCGGGGGAAGGTCGGAGCCGATAGTACTTGGTGCCGGACCCGACCCTGCCTCAGTGCGTCGGACCCGATCTCGAGCCTGGATCCGAGCCGGATCCGGGGATCAGTGCTCGCCGGCGCCGTCTGTGTCGGGCGCACTGTCGCCGGATCCGAGTGCTGGCGCCGGCTCGATCCACTCTTCGGATCCGAGGGGAGCCGATTGTCGGATCCTTTGGTCGAGTCGGCTCCCTTGCCTTTGATGTAGTGGAGAGGGCTCTGTTGAGGGTCTCCGGACCCCGGCACTTGCTTCGCTCCGTCCCGCGCTCCCTCTGCACTGGGCCAGGCTTCCACCATCCGGCCCCTGGGACAGCCCGTTTCTGTGCCCCAAGTTGCTCCTCTGGAGCAAATTGCTGCTGCGAGGACTCCTCTGACAGCCCCCAGAGGCCCTCGCAAGCATACGTCAAAAGGAGGCACATTGACTCCCAGTCTCTCACTGAAGACACGGACTTGGAGGAAGGGAAGGCTCCCACGGTCACCCCGAGGATGTCTCCTTTGGAGACATCATGGAAATGCTCCGTATAACTGGGGGGTGGTCTGCCACCAAGTCTTCCTCGGACGAGTCCGTGTTCTTGGAGGCATTTGAAACGGGCCCGTCTACCTCTTGCGTGTCCCCTGCCGACCGCCTGGTGGACCTTATTACCACCAGGGCGTGGAAGGAACCGGACACCGTGGAGCCAATTCCCAAAAGACCAGATAGGATCCTTAGCCCGCCATCCGACCGGACCCATTGGAGTAAGGGGCCTCCTGTAGATGCCATGTTGATGGCGGCGGCCACAAAGAGGGAACTGGCTCAAGAGAGTCCCTCAGTCCACCCACCGAGCAAGGAGTCTCGGATGATGGACCGCTTGGGGAAGCGGATGTTCAGTTCGGCGACCTTCTCGGTAAGGGCGCTGAACTATTTGGCACACGTTATTCGGATGCAGCGAGATCTTATTAAGGAATACGCTGCATCCCCCCCTGAGTCCATTTCGGAGGAGGACAGAGTTCTGCACTCCACCAAAATGGCCACTCTTAGGTCAGTTAGGGAGTTAAAGGGTACAATAAATCGATGGTCAGATAAAAATTCACCTCCAGTTTTACCCCCCCCCCCCAGTCGCCCCTCAAGAAATACCATTGACCGTATCTCACCCAAACCATTACTAGGAAGCAGGTGCTAAATAGCATGAAACATGCCCCATCAGGATCACTGGAGTCACTATTTAACCATAGCTTCCAACCAGGATTCATACCACACTGATGGAAAACTGCAACATTTATCCCTCTATATAAGGGGTGGGCCTTATATGGACCCCAGAAACTACAAACCCATTAGTCTATCTAGTGTTGTATGCAAAGCTATGTCAGTGATTAATGAAGACATTGGTAACTTCCAAAAGCTGGATCCAACTCAGTTCAGGTTTGTCAAAAGAAGATCATGCCTACTTTTTTAAGAAGGTCACCAGGGCAATGGACAAGGGCAAAATGGTGTATACTGCTTACCTTGACCTGGCTGGCTCTCAGATAAGACCCAGGCAATTAAAGTAATGAATTCCACCTCCACAAAGAGGCTTGTCATTAGTGCAGTCCTTTAGGGACTCAGTTCTGACTCCTCCTTTGTGGCATCTACTTGGAAGCCAAGGCCAATGTCAGGAGCCTCTAGATGACTATGTTTGCAGATGATTGCAAACTAGGAGCAGTCATAGAATCCCCCAAGACACTAATAGCCTCCAGGAGACCTATTACAGACAACTGGTGCCATAGAGACAGTTTAAAACTCATTGGCAAGAAATGCATAATAGTACCCTTTGGGAAGTCAGCTACCCCAGGGAACTATCTCACTGATAGCACACCCCCTATGAGAAGACCCAGCAGTAAGGCATTTGAGGACATATTTAGACTGTATCCTGGCTTTCGACCAACATGTGTCTAAGGTAGTAAGGAAATCACTCTCTGTTACTCAACTTATAAGCAAGGGTATAGCTAGCATGTAGGTCCAAGGAAGTCATCATTCCGCTGATGTCCTTCAAGAATGCAACTGCAGTCATAACATATGGGTTGTCCTGCCTCAGGCAGCCCTCGATCGGCCGGATTCCAAAGTCTGGGTCCGACGTCGGCTGATGTCGCATTTCTCTCCGACGTCAGAGCGGCTGGAGTATATAAGCAGCAGCCGATGCCATCTTCTTCAGTTGTTCTTGCCGCGCGGTGCCCGAAGCAGAAGCAGTTCGCAAGTGCCGGTCGGTCAGCTCCTGTATTCTTCGAAACCGAAGACATCAAAAAAGCTAAGTACCCCGTTGGGGACCTTTTCTTGCCTCAGCCGATGTCAGAATTAACTGAAAAAGTAAATAATCATTTGTCTTGTGGTAAACAAATACCTCATAAGGATTTCCATTCTTACTGCCTCCCTTGCCTTGGCCCAGACCACGACGTCTCGGCCTGTGCCGCCTGTACTCACTTCAATAAGCGCACTCTCAGGCGCCGGGCGGAGTTCGCTGAAGACTTTTTTGGCGAAAAGTTTGCTTACATTATGCCGTCGGAACAACCGGCTACACATATTTCTAAAAAACGGAAAGACCGGGACCGACCTCCTCGGCCCGCGACTTCCTCCGACTCCACGCCAAAACTTACCGCGAGTGCCCCGGTTCCCTCTGAGGTGGTTATTCCACCGCTTGGAACCGAAGACACTGCACTACCGATACCTCCGACACCGGAGGCCACATCAACGCCAATTATTGATTTTCCTCCGGATACTGTAACCGAGGAAATGCCCGAGACCATTGCTGTGGATAAGGTTACCCTTGTACGTGGGGCTGCCAGGCCTCCCATGTCTATGTCTATCAAGGCCTACACACGTGCCAAGGCAGCAAGCCAGGCCAAGCATCACTCTGCTAAAACCTTGCCTCAGCCTCACCCTGAAGCCCAAATCATGTCCTTGGCCGCAGATCTAATTTATGAACAGAGGCTCCCAGGCCCATCCTGAGAGAGGATCCCAGCCTCCTCCTGATAAGAGGCCCAGGGTTGAACCACCTGACCCCCTTTCTTCAGATGAAGATTCTGGGGACTCTGTGCTTTCTGAATCCTAGGAACCCCCTTTTTAGACTTTCGAGGATTCGGATGCAGAGGACTCCATTCCTTCGGCCTCTCCTCCTGAGGATATTTCTTTTGGGGAAGTTCTGCATTCCATGAGGGAGCATTTCCAGTGGCAAGGTCAGGAATTTTCTGATTCCAGGAAGCGCCTTCGAACTTTCCTTAAAAAGCCACAACACAGACCCTTAACTATTCCTCCTGTGCTTGATGTGTTGGATGACCTTTACTCTGACTCCAGTGCTACCCCTGATTCTCTGCCCCCGGCTCCTGTCAAGCCTGACAGAATACTATAGGGTCCCTGAAACCCATTCTCATTTCTTTAGGGCCCATGCTGTAGACTTAGAAACTATTTCCCAGGGGCCTAAGGGGGTTTCTGCTACCACTTCCAAAAATTCTTTGCCTTCCGACAGAGAGGCAAGGTCCTTAGAGAGATGGGGGAAGAGGGTTTACACCTCTACTACCTTAACTATGAGAGCTCTCAATTGTCTGTTTCATATGTTCCAATATCAGGATTCCCTGTTGGATGATTTACAGAAAAAATTAGCCTCTCCTGACCCTTTAGATAGGCAGTCTTTGCAGGAGGCTGTCCATAACTCTCAGCAGGTTAGTAATCATTTCCTGCAGTGTGGATATGATGCATTGGAAGCTTCATGTAGGGCAGCTATGACAGGAGCGGTCATTCGTAGACATGCATGGTTAAAAGAGCAACCCTTACCGGATCATGTTAAGGCAAAGCTACTGGATGCTCCCTTGGAAAAGAACAAACTTTTTGGTGATAATGCTAAAGATTTGTTAAAGACCATTGAAGAAAAAGCCAAGTCAGTTCAGACAGTCAAAGATTTTCTCCAGGTTCAGCCCCCCCAGGTTCAGCAGGAACTGGCCTTCTAAAAAATGGTCATTCCCAGATACTGAAAATTTTCAAAGGGGCAAGAACAGGCGTGCCCGTGGCAGAGGGCAATATAGAGGATCCTACAGGGGACGCCAATGGCAACCAACAAAGGAAAGAGGTGACACAGGGGTTTCCCCTGTCACTCAGGGACAATCTCAATGACTTGACTCTAACTTCTCTGACCAAGGAGCAAAAACAAGCCCCTTTGGGAGGAAAGTTATCTCTGTTCTCAGAAAATTGGCACAAACTGATAAAAGACAAAAATGGATATTGGACATTATAGATCATGGTTACAGGTTCTATTTTCATACCTTACCAAGAAAACAAGGCATGCCAAATCTTCCACAAAATCAAAAGGCAGAGGCTATCAAGCAAATTTCTCTACTGGCTCAGATCAAAGCAATAGAAAAAGTGCCTCAACAAGAACAAGGTCAGGGGTTTTACTCAAGACTGTTCCTTGTTCCAAGAAAACAAAATCAATGGAGACCTATACTGGACTTGTCCGCTTTAAACACTTTTCTCATAGTACCAAAGTTCAAAATGCTGACCTTACAGCAGCTCCTTCCCATGCTGGGCAAGGGGTCTTGGCTGATTACTCTGGACCTCAAGGAGGCATACCTGCATGTCCCTATCAGACACAGCTGCAGAAGATACCTCAGATTTCTTGCAGGGCCAGAGCATTATCAATTCTCAGCATTGCCTTTTGGCTTATCTACTGCGCCCAGAGTATTCACGAAATGCCTGGCATCAGTAATTGCTCGTTGCAGACTCCAGGGGATTCAAATCTACCCCTACCTGGACGATTGCCTCATACAAGCGGACAACGAACTAACCTTGACAAAAAACTTGAATTATGTCATACACTTGCTACAGGCTTTGGGATACACAGTCAACTTTCAAAAGTCAAGACTTCTACCATCCCAGCAAATAATTTTTTAGGAGCCAAACTAGACGCAGCCTCTCAAATGGCCTACTTGACAGAAGACAAGCAAGAGCAGTTAACTCATTACTTCAAAAGTTTAGCAAACCTCTCCCAGATGACTGCAAGGAGATTCCTACAGGCCCTGGGGTTCATGGCATCTTGCATTCTCCTGGTCCCACTAGCAAGACTACACATGAGAAAACTTCAATGGTATCTAAAGAGCTTATGGTCTCAGCACAACAACAACCTAGAAGCAATTATCCCACTCATTCCATGTCTTCAAAAGTAATTTCTATGGTGGGCCTCAGCAAGTCAGTCAAATACAGGCATGCCGTTCAAAAAACCTCAGACAACACAGACCATTACCACAGACTCCTCAGACCATGGATGGGGGCGCACATGGACGGCAGATGTATTCAAGGGCAATGGAACCCAAAGGAAGAACATCTGCATATCAACCAAAAAGAAATGCTGGCAGTAATGCATGCCATCGAGGCCTTTGGACATCAACTTCATCAAGGCCACCTTCTAATAAGGACAGACAACACCACTGTGATGTGGTACATAAACAAGCAGGGAGGTACTCACTCTTACCCCCTTTGCAGGCTTACAATGAATCTTTGGGAAAAATCACTAAGTCTGAACATACAGCTACAGTCCCAATTTGTTCCAGGCAGAGACAATGTTCTGGCGGACAGTCTAAGCAGGAATTTCATAGACCCACACGAATGGAGGTTACATCCAGACATCTTTGCACAACTAACTTCGGCATGGGGCAGGCCAGACGTAGACCTATTTGCCTCCAAACACAATCATCAGCTACAAAAGTTCTGCTAAAGGACAAATCATCCACAAGCATGGAAGATAGATGCTCTCTCATTCAACTGGAGCTCCCTAGTCATCTATGCATTTCCACCTCTGCCACTGATGACCACAGTGTTACTAAAGATCAAAGCAGAGCAGCCAAAGGGAATCCTAATAGCTCCGAACTGGCCGAGACAACACTGGTATCCACTACTACGGAGCATATGTCACAACAAACCGTGGGCCCTTCCCAAATGGCCTCAACTGTTGACTCAACACAACTTCAGGACAGCTCATCCCAACCTCCAGACTCTACAGCTAACAACTTGGAAGATCACATAAATAACCTCAATTTATCTCTCTCCAAGGAAGTTCAGCGGATATTAACAGAAGCCCGCAGACCATCCACCAGAAGAGCTTACTCAGCCAAATGGAAGCGCTTCAGCATTTGGAATACCAACAAGGGTCAAGATGCATCAGTACTGAGCATTCCACTCATTCTGGAGTACTTGGCAGAATTGCTAAATAAGGGACTTTCATACTCTTCCATAAAAATACATGCTTCAGCTATCTCAGCTAGATACAACACTGACCCACCTCTGTTCTCACATTCTTTGCTAAGGCAATTTCTTAGAGGGATCAAGAATATAAAACCTCCAAGAAAGGCACCAGTACCAGCTTGGGATCTCAATTTTGTGTTAGAAAAATTGACTCCACCTCCCTTCGAGCCAGTAGCTTCAGTAGATTTACAATTCCTGTCCTGGAAGACAGCTTTCCTGCTGGCCATTACCTCAGCTAGAAGGGTTTCAGAATTACAGGCACTAATGGCAATACCACCCTTCATAATCTTCCACCGAGACATGGTCTCCTTACGAACCAATCCTTCCTTTCTGCCAAAAGTGTTATCTAGGGTCTCTCTAAATCAGGCAATTCACCTGCCTACTTTCTTCCCCAATCCTGAAAACAAAGGGGAAAGACTTTTGCATACCTTGGACATACATAGACAACTTTGCTACTATCTAGACAGAACCAAGATCAGTAGGAAGTCCGACCAGCTATTTGTAGCTTACGCTCCTGGGGTACAGGGGAAAGCAATTTCCAAACAGACAATTTCAAAATGGATTGGACATTGCATCAGATATTGTTATTCCTTCCATGGAAAAAGTGTGCCAGCCAATATCAGACCACACTCTACCAGTGCTACAGCCACCTCCACAGCCTTCTTAAGAGTGGTGCCTACAAAAGATATTCTAGAAGCTGCTACATGGAGCTCCGTGCATACATTTTCCAAACACTACAACCTCCCTTTATTTTCCAGATCCAGAGCAGGCTTTGCTTCGGCAGTCCTGCAGGGATTGCTAGCTACACCATTCTTTTCCTAGAGCATACCACCTCCCCCAGCTAAGCTATGGTATTCAACCCATATGGTATGACTGCAGTTGCATTCTTGAAGGACATAGTACAGTTTTGTACCTACCATAAATGTAGATGTCTGATAGATATGCAACTGCAGTTGGGTTTTCCCTCCTTCCTTCCCCTCTATGCCTTGGGTCCACTCCTCTCCCTGTTATTCTTAGCTGGGGATATCTGTTATGGTGTATCTGTTTATTGCTTACTTATTTGTCTGGAAACCTGTTTCTGTTTTACAAATTTGATTTTAGCCTTCCTTGGAGGGCACCTGGCATCTGGGGCAAGAAACACTAAAGAAGATGGCGTCGGCTGCTGCTTATATACTCCAGCCGCTCTGACGCCGGAGAGAAATGCGACATCAGCCGACGTCCGACCCAGACTTTGGAATCTGCCGACCGAGGGCTGCCTGAGGCAGGACAACCCATATGTTATGACTGCAGTTGCATATCTATCGGACATCTACATTTATGGTAGGTACAAAACTGTACTTTCTCAGCCCTCATCAGACCCATTACAAAGTAAAGTGTCCCCTTCAGTATGTACCTGCCCAGATACATGCAACACTTGGAACATCCACCGAGGTTTCTCACAAAAAGAATACAGGGTGTTAACATGTCTTGTGCAGATTGCCTCAAAATCCTATTCCTATGTTTTTTAAAGACTGTTGAGGGGTGATCTAGGTCTGGGATACGAAGCATCCCAGGATCCCACTGTGATGGACCTCTTCCATATCTGCAAAACAAATAGCATCAGAACTACCTGATCCAAGTACTTAAACCTTGCTTGCAACATAAATAGGACATGTCAGAGGAGCAGGTATGTGTCTTAGAGAGTACCTCTTCTCTGGAACAGGTGTGTTCCATGTGAAGTAGAGTTCTACTCTGACACTATTCAAGCATAATATGGACCATTGGATGGGAAATCACAAATTCACCCCTAGTCTGTCACGTAGGTCTCTAATAGCAGCAACCTGTAAATGTTTGACCATGCTTTCCCTAGTGTACACAAAGCCCTAAAAATTATCTCTAGGGCACCAAACTTGTTGGATATATTTGGGATGCATAGCTAATCCTGAAAAGGCCCTTGTGGTTGTATATACCTATACCTGTAAGAACTAAGCCAGTAAGGAATGGAGAAAGGAAATTTTGCCAGTAAGGATGACTGCAAGAAGGGGCACATAAAATAACCAAGAGGGGGCTGGAATTTAGTGCAGAAAACTGGCAAAGGAACCAAGATTTGGGGAGCAAATAGCTACACAGGGAAAGGTAGTAGAGTATGATGATGCCAAGAAATAGTTTAAATTGCAGATTAGTGCCTGACTTTCCTACTGTAGATTGATATCACAGTATAGGCAAAGGGAGAGGGGAGTCCTAAATAAAAAAATCTACTCTGGCAGAGTTTGTAGTAGGATCTAGAGCAGAAGTTGCTGTTAAAATGGGTAATTAGTATATAAAATATTGCATGATAACTATAAGAATCAAGTAGAGGAGGTTAGAGAAGATTGGGAAGAGAGATTAGAAAAGCAATTTACAGGGGATCAATGGGAGGATATATATGGCTCTCAAGTATGCAACAAAGCCCAAAAGGTGTAGGATTTTTTGCTTGGAAGTGTTTGCATAGGCATTTTTATACCCCAAGCAGACTTCAAATAATTTTTCTGTGGGTAGATAGCAAATGTTGGATGTCTAATGAGGAAAAAAGTGGTAACTGGAAACATTTTGGGATGGTAATGAGTTAGCAGGTTTTTAAAAAAATTCCTACAGAATACTTTTGTCAGAATTATTTGGGGAGCAAAAAGCTGTAACTAAGGAAATTAATCTTTGCAGTTGGTACATAGGATCTGAATTGCCAAGACATAGTAAGACCTTAAGTTAATTATGTTGGCTGCCAAAAAAGCACTGAATAGAAAATGGAAATCAAAATCTAAACCAGCTGCTATTTGAAGTATCAAATATTGTAAAACAGATAAAAGACATGGGAGAGTGATCTTTAGAAAATGAAAGGTGCAAGTTACACAAAAATAAGGAATTTATGGGAACAATAAATGCAAAAGAATAATGTTGAAGAGGAAGAGTGATGTTTAAAGGATGGCAGGAACTGAGCAATTTCTGTAATGGTGGACTGATAGTTATAAAGAAAGAAAATGTAATATATAATGTATGTAAATGGAAAATGGAAATGTGTTTTTTCTTTTTTATTAATATGTGTGCCTGTGTCTTAAGTGATTGATAAAGGTGTTTAAAAAAATATAACCAACTATTTTGTCTATTCTGTATGAAAACATGGGTGGAAGTGAAAAAAAGGCATTTCAAATTAGCATGTTCAGTTATCAGATGCCAAGTATTTTTTTATTTCTACCATCTAATTAGAAAATCACATTCTAAAATATATTGCTAAAACATTCATATTTTTCTTGTAATTATTAAATCATTCCAGATTTACGTTTTGAATCTGTTCATTCCACAAATGTCCAAGAAGTATGCTTCACTTACATCCCTATATTTATGCTTTGTGCTCCAAAAAGTATGTCCAAGTCATTAACTTGCTCCGTGGTATTACATTTTTAGTTTGGCAGCTATATTCCCACCAGCAATAGCACAGTAAAATTAGAAAGAAAAAAAAGTGTATTTGGTTTGTGTAAATCTTGTATGTAAACTTGAGACCAAAGCTATTTTCCTGAGTTATTCATTATAAAGGATTTAAAAGACAACCTGCTATGGACATCCCCCTGTGCAGATAACAAAAGTTCAGTAATTAAATGTAGCCAGTCATATAATTAAGACATTGTCCATAAAGAAATTTTTTTTTTTTTTTTTTTTACATTTGTTAACTGGGAAAGTCAGACTTGGAAAGAGCCAATTTTCAGCAGAGGCCCAGGGAGAAATGCCCCAGATGCATGTCTTTCCATAAGTGAGCTGGCATATAATGGTTCAAAAGGCTGTTAAAATGAAACAACATTTCATGAAACATAACAATGTTAAGTTGTCAATCTCGCCTTCATTCTTGCTGGATGGGTTCAGAGCCGAACCTCGGCTCCGACTCGGCCACTCTAAAAGCTCGAGAGCTAGTTTCACTGGCTCGAGGCTCCCCTATATCCCACAATGCTAGGCGGTAACTTCCTCAGATCTCGTTTGCCGCTACGCGATCGAGGTGCTTTTTTCAACCGGCTCAGGTTAGTTTAAATATTTTGACAGTTTAGTCAGTCAGAAACCCCTTTTAAGTTAGCTCCCTTTCATAACTTTATATAGTTAGATACTTTTATCCCTTTAGTTAATTTTTTCATTATCCTAAATTATCTAACCTTTCCCTTGGGCTTTAGGTCCTCTTCTCCCTCCCTTGGTAGTTGGAGTGTCTGTGTTTTTTGTAGGGAAATTTTTAGTTCAAACTTTCTAAGTTATAATTTAAAGTTTATTATTTTTAAAGTGTAATCGGTGTGTGTGTGTGTTTATGATTACACTTTATTCTTCTCTTTGGACATGTCCAAAGAATCAAAGGTCTCAGGCTTCAAGAAGTGTGACTCGTGCTGTCAGAAGATGTCTCTGACAGACGGTCACACTTCTTGTGTTTACTGCCTGGGACCTTTGCACCTGCAGGACTCATGTGCTGTTTGCCATGGCTTCAGCCCTAGAGTCCTGCAGGAGCGAAAAAATAAATTAATTCTTAGAGGCTTATTAAAGCCTGAGGGTCCCTCCACTCAGTCATCGGGGAGACCCTAGTCCTCCAGACCTTCGGCTCCAGCCTCTGAGCCGACTTCTGAGGGCTCTAAGTCCATTCGAACATCTGCTCCGGCCGGAGCCGATGAATCTCGAATGCATGTACCTATGCTGTCCTCGGCTCCGGCCGGAGCTGAGGAAGACATAGCTGAGTCGGCTCCGATAAAGTTGTCGGAGCGGACAACTTAGAAGAGGTCTCGTTCCCCATCTATCAGCTCCGTTCATTCGGCTCCAGCATCACCTTTGCTGTCTGAACGGAGCCATAGATCCCACTCTTCTAGGTCTTCCAGGTTATCAGACCATGACCTTCAGAGAGTAGTGAGTCGACTTCTTAAGTCCGAGGCATTAGCCCAAATGCTTCAAAGTCTGACTCAACAGTCGAAGACTATCCCCACCACTCAAAATATTCCTCCTCTGACTCTTTTGAGTTCGGAGCCGGGGCGGTTCGGACCCGAGACTGTGGTGGCGTCGGAACCGATACCCTTGTCTTCGGTTCCGTCGTCGGCTCCGATTTCTTCCTTGGAAGAATCTTGGCGCCGGACTTCCCTCGTCGGCTCCGAGGGGGCGAGTGGCATCAGACCCTTGTCTGACCCCGCTCTCCCTCATGGTGCTTCGGCGCTGGTGAGTTCGGCTCTGACATCGGCCTCGGAGCCATCACTGTCGGTGCCGGGGGAGGTTTTCAGTTTTTCGGAATGGAGACCTCCGGCTCTGCCTGACAGGGGTGCCTTTGAGGTCATGAGGAGCGTGTTAGAACCTGGTTCTAATCCACAGTCGGCTCCTTCTGCCCTTCCCTCCATGGTGCCTCAGGTGATTTCTACTCACTCTCTTGTCCCCGACCGTATAGAGCCAGCTCCTCAAGTTTCCCCTGTGGGGATCTCCTCCTCTTCCGAGGCCTCTCCTGATCCTGTAGGAGAGCCCCCTAGGAAGAGGCAGTGTAAGAGGAAGCACATTGACTCACCTGAGTCTGTCACTGATTTAGAGGATTCTGAAGGTTCCCCTCGTTCCCCCTCTGAAGATGTTTCCTTTGCAGACATTCTTGAAATCTTAAAACAGAGGGGGAATTGGCCAGCCCTCAACCCTTCAGAGGATGAATCAGTGTACCTTGAGGCGTTTGGCTCTCGTCCTTTCACCTCCTGGGTGTCCCCTCCCTTTGACCCCCTTATGCAAGTGGTGGCAAAGAAGGCTTGGGCGGCTCCTGACTCAGTGGAACCCACCCCCAGGAGACCCTCTAAGTTCATCACGGCCCCCAAAGACAAAGAATTTCTGACCAAGGGCGTCTCTGTTGATGCTGTGGTGGTGGCTGCAGCTACCAAGAAGGAGCTAGCTGATCCTTCGGTACCTGTTCATCCTCCTAACAAGGAGTCTAGGTCGATGGACAGGTATGGGAAGCGGATGTTCTCATCAGCGACCTTTACAATGAAATCGCTGAATTACCTGTGCCATTTTACTCGACTTCAGAGGGATTTACTCAAGGAAGCGAGTGAAATGCTGAAGGACCCAACAGCTGCGGATTTTCAGGATAGGATGAACTCTCAGCTGGCTACCCTTAATTCTATCACCAACTCCTCCATGCGCCTCCTGTCATATGCGACTGATGGAGCAAGTAGAGCAGCAGGTACAGGTGTAGCCTTGCGTAGGCACGCCTGGATGCGGCTTTGTAACTTTGCGGACCCCTTTAAGGCGTCCTTCACTAATTCCCCCTTTGATGGATCATCCCTCTTTGGTCCTCAAGTGAAGGAAACCTTGACTAGGTGCGAGACTGATGGCAAAACTCTTTCTGCCGTCGGAGTCCGTTTTTCTACTCCTTCTAGACCTTACCCCAAAGGTCAGAAGGGGGGAAAGATGTGGTTCCGGAAACAATCTCAAGGAGACTTGCCTGACACACAGAGTCGATTCCCCTCTAGAGGCAGAGGGGGGAACAACAATGGTAGACGCCGCCCCAGAGGCAGAGGGGGCCCGCAGAATCAGGGCAGTCGAGAATCCTTTTCTGACAAGCCCTTTCAGCATCCCTGAGATGTTGCCCGACTGTCCACCTTCGGAGGCAGTCGGGGGAAGGTTGTCACTGTACCCAAAAGCCTGGCTATCCCTAACTCAAGACAAGTGGGTACAGTCTATCATTTCCGAAGGCTACAGAATTCCCTTTCTTTTCGTCCCGAAGCTGTCCAACAAATCCCTTCCAGACATTCCACCCAGTCAAAGGGAACAAGCAGCATTAGAAATTTCAAAGCTGCTCGCAAAAAGAGCCATTCAACCAGTGCCAGCAGACCAGGTAGGATCCGGAACCCACTCCAAATTCTTTTTGGTTCCAAAGAAAACAGGGGACTGGAGACCCATTTTGGATCTCAGCAACTTGAACAAGTTTGTCAAGAAAACAAAGTTCCGGATGGTCACGCTGCAGTCCATTCTTCCTTTTTTAGAACGGGACAGCTGGATGTGCTCTATAGATCTCCAGGATGCGTACTATCACATCAAAATGAATCGACGCTCCAGGAGATTTCTCCGCTTCAGGCTGGGAACCAGTCATTTTCAATTCAGAGCCCTGCCCTTTGGTCTCACTACAGCCCCAGTGTTCACCAAATGCATGGCAGTGGTAGCTTCTCATCTGAGACGTCAAGGATTCCAGGTGTTTCCTTATTTAGACGACTGGCTCCTTACAGCCCCCACCAGGCATCTCCTACTCCTCGCCAGAGACTACACCTTTCACACATGTCAGGCACTAGGCATCTCAGTAAACTACGAAAAGTCTGTCTTGTCGCCTTGTCGTGTTATTACTTTCATAGGCGCAAATCTAGACACCGTCAAGATGTCAGCCAGACTCACAGAGCAGAGGATAGCAGACATTCACAAACAGGTCTTTCTTCTTTTGCAGAACAACAAAGTCAAGGCCAGACAGATCCTGAAAGTCTTGGGGATTATGGCTGCGGCCATCCCTCTCCTACCATTAGCCCGCTTCCACATGAGGATTTTACAATGGATGCTCTTCACACAATGGTCTTATCAAAGCCTTCCAATGTCCCATCCTATTCGGATAACTCAATCGTGCAAGAGTCATCTCTTTTGGTGGATCTCATCCCCTCAGCTCCTCCTAGGGAGACCCTTTGTAACCCCCCCTCCGGTTGCTACAGTGACAACGGACGCCTCCCTGATCGGGTGGGGGGGCATTTCCAGGGCAGGACAGTCCAGGGCATGTGGCAACCATTCGAGTGCCACTTGCATATAAACGTTCTAGAGATGAGAGCAGTGCTCCTAGCGTTGCAAGCCCTACAAGACTCTCTTCCCATAGGAACTATAGCAATACAAACAGACAACATGTCTGTAGTGTGGTACATCAACAAACAAGGCGGAACCAGGTCTTATCCCCTATGTCGAGAGGCACTCAGACTATGGCAATGGGCGATCTCTTCTCAGCGATTTCTGTTAGCAACGCACATTCCCGGGAAGTCCAATGTGATTGCGGACAAATTGAGCAGAGCTATTCTCATGCCTCACGAGTGGTCTCTGAACAACTCAGTGTTGGAGAAAGTTTTTCGAAAGTGGGGCAGGCCTTGCTGCGACCTTTTTGCTACTCCCCAAAACAGCAAGTGCGACGATTTTTTCACCCTCTTTCCCCAACCAGGCCATCCCAGCAGAGACGCTCTACTACACATTTGGCCCCGGGGACTTCTCTATGCCTTTCCCCCCTTCCCACTGATATCCCAACTGATACAGAAAGCCATCTCTCAGGAAGCTTCTATGATCCTCATTGCCCCTTACTGGCCTCGTCAAATTTG
Organism: Protopterus annectens; assembly: GCF_019279795.1. Lineage (NCBI taxonomy): Eukaryota > Metazoa > Chordata > Ceratodontiformes > Protopteridae > Protopterus > Protopterus annectens. The sequence goes on from NC_056747.1 coordinate 609,333,903, forward strand.
GTTCCCCTTTCTTCACCATTATCTGTTGGAACAACCTTGGCATCTGGACCCAGTTCCAGACCTTTTGACCCATCAGTCAGGTCAGTTGCACCACTCCCTTCCCTCTCTGAACCTCACAGCTTGGTTCCTCCAATTCCGACCTTAGCCAGGCTTCCTTTGATATCTCACTCAGTGAGAGATATCTTGATTGCCTCTCATAAATCTTCCACTCGGAAGATTTATCATAGCAAGTGGAAACGTTTTTCCTTTTGGGCGCAGTCAAGGAACATAGATCCTTTCACTGCTTCTATTCAAACAGTTCTAGACTTTCTAGCTGAACTTTTCCATGCAGGTTCGTCCCCTTCTACCATTAGAGTTCAATTGGCTGCAATTTCGAACTTTCATGTTGGAGTCTCAGAGTCCTCTATCATGTCTCACAAACTCTGCAAGGCCTTCTTAAAGGGAGTCTTTCTACTCAAACCACCCATCAAAGATCCTCCTCCTCAATGGGATCTTAACTTAATTCTTCCCCCCTTTGAACCTGTGGCTTCATGTTCTATAAAATTACTTTCCTGGAAGACACTCTTTTTAGTAGCTATCACCTCAGCTAGAAGAGTCTCTGAACTTCATGCTCTGTGTAGTCGACCCCCTTATCTAGTTTTTCATAAAGACAGGGTTTCCTTGCGTACTAACCCGTCTTTTTTGCCCAAAGTAGCTTCATTGGCAAATTTGAGTCAAACCATTGAGCTTCCTGTGTTCTTCCCAAATTATTCTAATAGGTCAGAACAAAAGTTACACAGTTTAGATATTCATCGCCAGCTTAGGTACTATCTAGACAGGACCAAACAATTCAGGAAATCTGACCAACTGTTTGTTTCTTATGCAGAAGGTAGAATGGGCCTTCCAGTCTCTAAAGTCTCTCTCTCTAGATGGCTTACTTCGTTGATTACCGTAGTGTATGAAATAAGACATCAACGGTTGCCATCCAAACCCAGGGCTCATTCAACTAGAGCTTTAGCCACCTCAGTAGCTTTCCAAGATAGGATGCCTATTGATTCGATTTGTTCTGCAGCTACTTGGGCTTCTCCCCATACCTTAATTTCTCATTATAAGTTGGACCTGGCCTCTAGAGACCGGGCCAACTTTGGTTCCACTGTACTCAAGAGTCTGTTCCGATAGGCCACCCGGGACAAGGTGCTAGGGACGTGGTCCCATCCAGCAAGAATGAAGGCGAGATTGACAACTTAACATATAGAAGTTATGTACCTACCATAACGTTCCATGTTAGTTGTCTTCTTCTCGCCTTCTTTCTTGCGTCCCACCCTCCTTCCCCCTAGCCAGGACAGACCTAGAAGAGTTTCTTTGTTCCTTATGGAATTTTATTGCTGGTATTAGCTTTCAAACGAGATCTGAGGAAATTACCTCCTAGCATTGTGGGATATAGGGGAGCCTCGAGCCGGTGAAACTAGCTCTTGAGCTTTTAGAGTGGCCGAGTCGGAGCCGAGGTTCGGCTCCGAACCCATCCAGCAAGAAAGAAGGCGAGAAGAAGACAACTAACATGGAACGTTATGGTAGGTACATAACTTCTAATTATGTACCATACAAAACTGTGTAAATTACAAGGTAAATTATGTTTACAGAGACTGTCCTAGAAGATGTGTGACAAAAGACCAAGGAGTAACAGGCAGAATACAGGAAGACCCAAGTAAAGAAATACTTGGATTTGCAAAAGACCATTTGACTATTTTTGCTGGAGGAAAAAAAAAAAAAAAGCAATTTGCAAGAATGAGTTTCTTAACAAAAAAAATGAAGTTTTGCTTTTATTTTCCATTTTTGTCACTGTAGAGTTCACTGAACCTGTGAAATCTGCAGCCATTGTCTTTTACTATCTGAACTGGTAGAGAATGTGTCAAAATGTGGGTGTCCCACCAAACTAATGATGTTGTGTAGTCCAATCTCACCTTCATTTTTACGTATGGGTTCGGAGCTGATCCTCAGCTCCGACTCGGCCAATTTACAAGCTCGAAGACTTCTGATTTGCTCATGGCTAAGCAGGTATCCCATAGTGCACCAGTACAAGCCCCAGATCTCGTTTGCCGCGTCGATGAGTTTGGTTGTGCTTCTTTTGGCTCTGGCTAAGTGTCAAATTCTTTTCTATTTAAATATATTATTAGAGTTAATATTGTGTTGTTAGGGTTACTATTATCCTAGGAAGTTGCGTTGTTTGCCCTTTTGGTGCAATCTTAGTTTAAACTTGTTAGTCTAGTATCCTGTGTGCCAGTTTTGAGTTCCTTGTAGGCGTTGTTGCACTTTTTTTTTCTATATCAGGTAGTGTGTTAGTTTTTGGCAGTTTTCCGCTGTTAGTTAAAAGGGGCTCCTGTTATTTCTGGCCATTATTAGGTCTCCATTTGGCAGTCATCTTAGTTTCCTCGGAGATTGTATTTTTGGTGGGATCCGCTTGTTAATTACTTAGGGTTGGAGTTTCCTTCCCTAGTACGCTAGCTATTATTCTTAAATTTTACTAAATAGAGTAATATACAGTTTCTGTGTGCTTGGGTTTTTCCTTTATCTGGTCTGTTTAAATTAGAAGACCTAGCTTTCTGTTCCACCGGGCTAGGCCCGTTTTAGTTAGAGGACCTAGTCCTCTCCCCTTCTTCTTCCTTTCCTGGGTGTTGCATGTGTGTGGAATGTCTAAAGAGAGTAAGGAGCACAAACCTTTGGGTTTTAAAAAGTGCATGAAATGCTCCCAAAAGATGTCTTTAACGGATGGCTACATTAACTGTGTCTACTGTTTAGGGGCCATCCACTTGCAGGAATCATGCTTGTTCTGGCATGCTTTCTCTCCTAGGGTGTTACAGGAGAGAAAGAACAAGCTTATACTCAAGGGGCTACTAAAACCATCTTTTGAGTTAGTTCTATCCAGTTCTTCGGCTTCCTGCAAGTCTGGCAAATCTAAGTCTTCAAAAAGGCCTTCTCCTGCACTGGCTGGTGTCTCGGAGCTGCCTCCTAAACTGTCAAAATCTGCCTCCTCGATTCCACAGCTTTCGGAGCTGAAGGAGAGCACCATTGTGGTGTCAGAGTCGGTTCCAAGTGTTTTGGAGCTGACCTCTGAACCAATTGAATCAGCAGTTGAATCTGCTATTCGGAGCTGGTCTGTGGATTCCCTACCGGTTTCCGTGTTACTGAAGTCTGCAGTGCCCCCTAGATCAAGATCCCGTACTATGTCTTCCAGGAGCATTTCGGAAGAAGATGTAGAGAGGGTAGTGTTGAGACACTTGAAGTCGTCTGTTTTACCAAAATTATTGTTGGCTCCGACCCAGTCAGCTCCGGAGCCACTTGATCCAGCTTTGCCCTTGTCTGCTATTCCTCCTCCGAGCCATGTTGGCCCTTCGGAGCCAGAGTGCTTGGTGCCACCAGAGGAACTATTGGTTCCAGCTCCTTTTGTCACTGCTTTGGAGCCGGCTTCAGCTCTGACACGCTCGGTGCCGTCCATTGTGTCCATGGGGCCGAAGCTCTACTGTGGGCACCGACGGGGAGGGTTGGAATCAATCTTCTTTGGTTCCGAGCCTTTCTCTATGTGCATCAGCCAGGGTGAGCTCGGACCCTGCATCTACCTCGGAGCCGACGGCTCTGGCTCCGATGTCAACCTTAGTCTCTTCGGAGTGGGTGAGGTCTTCGGATCTGGAGAGGTCGGCATTTGAGTTGATGAGGAGCATGCTGTCTCATTCTCCAGCCCCTACCAGTGGTACCAGCACTCTCCCCCCGAGAGCACCCACTTCGGTCTCAGCCTCTACTCTCTCTGGAGACAGCAGAGACCCTCAGCCTCAGGAGCCATTGGCTGGTGGCCCCCACTCTTCTGAGGCCTCCCCGGAATGTCCTTTCAAGGAGCCTCCCCGGAAGAGGATATGTAAGAGGAAGCATGTTGACTCCCAGAATGAGTCTTTGACAACGGACACTGACCTCGAGGAGTCGGAAGGGTCCCCCAAGTCGTCCTCTGATGTCTCCTTCGTGGACATCCTGGAGATCCTTAAGCAGAGGTGTGACTGTCCCACTGTCATCCCTTATGATGAGGAGTCAGTGTACCTGAAGGCTTTCGGGTCTCAAACATCTGCCTCTTGGGTGTCTCCAGCTTTTGACGAACTGATGGATCTAGTTAGTCGAAAGGTGTGGGATACTCATGATACCGTGGAGCCAGTCCCCAGGGGACCCAATAAGTTTCTGTCTGCCCTTCCTGGTAAAGAGTTTTTGTCTTAGGGCGTTCCCGTAGATGCCATGGTGGTGGCAGCGGCCACAAAGAAGGAGCTGGCGGAGACGACTTCTGTTCATCTGCCGAACAAGGATTCTTGATAGATGGACAGATTTGGGAAGCGTATCTTCAGTTCAGCGGCATTTACCCTTCGATCGTTGAACTATTTCAGTCACTTCATGAGATTGCAGAGGGATATCCTCAAGGAGTTAGGAGATTCTATACAAGGTACATGTACTACGGGAGTCCCTGACAAGATTTCTGCTCAGTTGTCCACCTTAAATTCTGTAGTTAACTCCTCCATGCAGCTTATCTCCTATGCGGCTGATGGAGCGAGTAGAGCAGTGGGTTCAGGAGTTGCCCTGAGGCGTCACTCATGGATGCACTTGTGTAATTTTGCGGACCCGTTCAAGTCTACTTTCACCAACGTCCCATTTGATGGTTCCTCATTGTTTGGTTCTAAGGTGAAGGGCACACTCACTCGGTGTGAGCATGAAGGAAAGACGCTTTTTGCCGTGGGAGTACATTTTACTGTTCCATCTCGATCATACCCCAAAGGTCAAAGGGGCGGTAAAATGTAGTTCAAAAAGTCCCAGAGGGTCTTTCCGGACACACACTGTGAACCCTCCTTCAGAGGCAGAGGAGAAGGAGGAAATGGGAGATGTCACCCTAGAGGCAGGGGCGGTCCACAATACCAGCAAGGCTGTGATTCCTTTTGGGGATGGCCTTATCAGTGCTCCTGATGTGGGGTCCGACTGCATTTCTCTGGGGCCGCATTTCTTTGTATCCAGAAGCCTGACTAAATATCACTCAAGACAAGTGGGTACAAAGAGTTGTTACCAGAGGCTATATCATACCCTTTTCCCTTCCACCGTTTGTTCCCAAGAAGATCCCAGATGTACCACCCAATCACAGGGATCAGGCAACTGTGGAGATCAACAAGTTGCTCTTAAAAAGAGTCATCCAGTCTGTTCCAGCAGACCAGATAGGATCCGGAATTTACTTCAGGTTCTTTTTAGTACCAAAACGAACTGGAGATTAGAGGCCAATATTTGATCTCAGCAGATTAAACAAATCCGTGAAGAAGGACATGTTTTGGATGGTAACACTGCAGTTGATACTCCGTTGTTAGGGAAAGAGGATTGGATGTGCTGTCTAGATCTCCAAGATGCCTACTACCATATAAAAATGGACAATGCTTCCAGGAGCCATCTACGCTACTGGCTGGGAGCCAGTCGCTATCACTTTCATGCTCTGCCCTTTGGTCTTACCATAGCCCCCAGGGTGTTCACCAAATGTATGGCAGTAGTGACAGCTCACCTGAGATGTCGGGGATTCCAGGTGTTTCCGTATTTGGACGACTGGCTCCTGACCGCCCCCACCAGGCATCTACTACTACAAAACAGGGATGCCACTATTCAACTTTGTGCTCAGTTAGGGATCTCCATAAATTGGGAAAAATGCATTATTGCCCTCTCAATCTGTGATTTTTATAGGCGCAGAGGTAGACACAGTGAACATGACAGCTCGTCTCCCCACCGAAAGGGCACAAAACGTAATCTCTCAAATTCAGTGTTTTTTCCCGTTGCGGAAGGTCAACGCAAAGTGGGTTCTTCAGCTCCTCGGGACTATGGCTTCTACCATTCTGTTACTACCATTAGCCAAGTTGCACATGAGAATTCTCCAGTGGCTTCTGTATTCCCAATGGTCTTTCCAATATCTCCGGCTAAGTCATCCTGTCCTGCTGACGGAATCATGCAAGAAGGACCTTCTTTGGTGGATAGCTCCCAACCAGTTGATCACGGGTGCCCCCTTTGTTCCTCCCAACCCGTTGCAACTGTGACCATGGATGCCTCCCAGATCGGGAGGGGGGCATTATTTCGGCAGGACTATCCAAGGCACATGGCAGGAACACAAGGCTCACCTACATATCAGTGTTCTGAAGATGAGGGCGGTGCTCCTGGCATTGCAAGCACTCCAAGACCTTCTTTGTCTAGGGACTATTGCGATACAGTCAGACAGCATGTCAGTAGTTTGGTATATCAACAGACAGGGTGGTACCAGATCTTACCCACTCTGTCGAGAGGCCATGCGGATTTGGGAATAGGCGATTTCTTCCCAGCGCTTTCTGGTTGCAATGCACATTCCATGGACGACCAACGTGATAGCCGACAAGCACAGCCAGGTGATCCTACTGCCTCACGAGTGGTCTCTGAAACGGGAAACAGTGGAACAGATTTTCCAAAAATGGGAACAGCCTTGCTGCGAACTTTTTGCCAGTCCAGTCAGTGCCAAATGCAGCAGTTATTTTTCCCTCATTCCCCCTCCGGGGAAGACACCCAGAGATGCTCCGGCTCACAATTGGCCCATGAGACTTCTGTATGCCTTTCCTCCATTTCCAAAGTGATTTAGAAAGCCAGTCGGCTGGGAAGCAAGTTGATCCTCATTGCTCCCTACTGGCCTTATCAGGTCTGGTTCCCCTTCCTCGAGCCTCTTCTCCTGGACGATCCTTGGATCCTGGACCCAGATCTGTTGACTCACATGTCAGGTTCGCTACATCCCTCAATCCACACCCTCAAATTGACAGCGTGGCTGCTCCATTTCCATCCCTACTCAGGCTTCATGATGTATCATCCTCAGTGTCACATATTCTTATGTCCTCCCATTAACATTCAACTAGGAGGCTGTATGGCAGTAAATGGAAAAGATTTTCTATTTGGGCACAGAAAATGAATGTAGATCCCTACACTGCTTCTATCCCTGTGATTTTGGAATTTCTCTCCGAGCTTTTTCAGCAATGATCTGCTGCTGCCACTATCAGAGTCCAATTGGAGGCAGTTTCTCATTTTCACTTAGGGTTTCCAGATACCAATTTAATGTCTCATAAGCTATACAAGACCTTTTTGAAAGGAGCCACTCTATTGAGACCACCACTGCAAGAACCTGTGGCTTCTTGGGATTTAAATTTTGTGTTGTCCAAACTGACTTCTTTCCCGTTTGAACCTTCCCACTTATCTTCATTGAAATTTTTGTCTTGGAAGACTTTGTTTTTGGTAGCTATCACGTCAGCTAGATGGGTATCGGAGCTACAAGCCTTGTCTGTTAAGCCACCTTATTTGATCTTTCACAAAGACGGGGTGTCACTGTGTACTAATCCTTCCTTTGTCCCCAAAGTTTGTTCCCCTGCTACCTTAAATCAATCCATAGAACTCCCACTTTTCTTCCCTAATCACTGTAATGCAGCTGAATACCGTTTTCATCAGCTGGACATTCATAGACAACTACGTTTTTATTTACAGCAGACCAAGGATTTTAGGAAATCAGATCAACTATTCATTTCCTTTTCTGACTCCAGATTGGGCTTACCAGTTTCTAAAGTGACACTATCTAATTAGATTTCCAGTTACATAGTCTTTATCTACAGTTCGGAGGGCAGACCTTTACCTTGCAGGATAAAGGCTCATTCTACCAGGTTGCTGTCTACCTCTGCAGCCTTTCAAGCCAGGGTCCCACTTGGTAATATTTGTGCAGCAGCTACGTGGACTACCCCTCACACTTTTATTACACATTACAAATTGGATTTAACTTCCAGGGGTGGAGCATCCTTTGGCTTCACGGTGCTCAGGAGTATTTTCCAGTGAGCCACCCAAGAATAAGGTGCTAGGGACGCTGTCCCATATGTAAAAATGAAGGTGAGATTGGACTGCACAACATAAAGAAGTTAAGTACTCACCATAACGTTCCATGTTGGTAGTCTATCTCACCCTTCCTTTTTACCAACCCGCCCTCCTGCCCCCATCCTGGAAGAATCTGGAGATAATAATAATAATTTGGTTATCTTTGGTTGGAGACCCTTTAGTATTGGTTTGTCTGTTATGGTTATTTCTTCTAGTGAGCAGCAAACAAGATCTGGGGTTTGTACTGGTGCACTATGTGATACCTACTTAGCCACAAGTCAACCAGAAGTCTTTGAGTTTGTAAATAGGTCGAGTCAGAGCCAAGGATCAGCTCTGAAACCATACGTAAAAATGAAGGGTAAGATGGACTACCAACATGGAACGTTATGGTGAGTACACAACTTTTTTTCATTACAGCTTTGCACCCTGTAGTCACCTATATTTGTTTCTCATTTCCTCAGCTGAAAATTGAGACTCGTTTCCCTGAGGAGAGAGCAGCTTGTATGAACTGTCAGCCTTTTGGTTTGTCTAAAATGGTAGCAACAAAAAAGGTACTCCTGCACGGTGGAAATGCACGGCTCAATGGAACAAATCTACCAAACAAACAGAATAGAGCCAGCATACGGTGAAATCCTAGAAACTTTTATTGGTAAAAAACAAAAAATCACAGACCGGTTTCGGCCGGATCAGTACACAGCCTTCATCAGTGTAAAGTAAAAAGAGAGTGATAAGCAAGACAATAAATACATCCATCTGCAATGTGATTGGTGAATTCAAAATTGTTCATTAAGACCTGGTGGGAACATACCACCCAATTTTACAATCCATTTTTTCTCTTTGGTGTTTAATATAGAATGCCATCCTGTCTTGTTACCTTTGTATCCTTTTATGATATCTATAATCATGAAGGCAAAGTTGGCAGAGTGATGTACTAGGTGGTGTTTATAAAGTGCGTTGTTGGCTCTTTTGTTTTTAATATTACTGATATGTTCAGATATTCTGATTCTCATCGGTCTAGAGGTTTGATCCACATAAAATGAGCCACAAGAACATGTGGCCAGGTAAACAACCCACTTGCTACTACAATTGGCAAAGAACTTGAGATCGTATACTAATGAACAATTCCTACTGGAAAATTGTTTAGATTGTATCATCCTAATACAGTTTGTGCAATGACCACAGGGGTGGCAACCTATCAGTGGTTCGCCAGTCAAAGTGGTCTGCAAAAATTGTGGTTGCTGAAACGTGATATTGTGTTTAAAATGATTGAAACAAGAGCCTGAGTTTTTCCCTTTCCGAAATGAAAATAAGCATTGGTCAGGAATGATATTAGCAACATCATGATCATATTGTAAAATGTTCCAATGTCTGTTCACAGCTTGTATGAGTTTGTCAGAATTGCGGGCATATGTAGTGGTGAACCTGAGTGGAACAGGATTGGTATTGGAACGGGGCTTGTAACCTAAAAGATCTTGTCTATCTAATGAACTGACCAGATTACTGGCACTTGAAACATATCCCATACCATACCCCCTGGATCTGAATCTGTTAGTGAGATCCTTACGTTGTGATTGAAAAGTAGATTCTTGGGAACAAATACGTTTAATACGGATAAATTGAGATTTGGGAATATTACGAGCAACATGTGGAGGATGGAAACTAGAGGCATGTAGTATAGTGTTATATTCAGGATATTTCCTGTATACTTCAGTACCTAAAGTGTTGTCAGGTAGTTTAGTGATGAAAACATCAAGAAAAGTGATGGAATGTTTATCATAATGGACAGTGAACTCTAAGCCCCAGATATTGTTATTTAAATAGGTAATAAACTCAAGCAAACCACAAATGTCACCTTTCCATACTAACCAACAGTCGTCTTAAGTAGCGTCTCCAGATGTCCATATATTCCAGATAAGTGTTATTAATGGAGTCATATATGATGTTATTTTCTACATAGGCCATAAAAAGGTCCGCATAAATGGCAAATGAAGCCCCCATAGCGGTACCCTTGGTTTGCCAATAACACTTATTCTGATAAAAGAAGACACTACTGTTGAGGACAAATCTAGCTAATTCCACCAAAAAGGAATTGAAGCAAGGTTGATATAGACCAGCTTTGTCTAACCAATAGGCCAAAGCTTCTAAACCTGCCTGATGAGGGATGTTTGTATATAATGCACAAACATCTAGGGTACACATCAACCAGTCCTCTTCTAACTGACTGTCAGAAATGATTTGCAAAAAATTAGTGGTGTCATGTAATCTGGAGCGTATAGAGCCAAGTAAAGGTTTAAGAAGTTGAGTGAGAAATATAGAAAGTGGTTCAGTGATGTAACCTCGTCCAGAAACAATAGGTCTACCAGGCGGCTTGGAAGGATCCTTATGTACCTTGGGCAAAAAGTAAATGTATTGTATGGCAGGATCATGTACCAAAAGTTGTTGGGCAATCTGGTTGGTGATGATAAATTCATCCCTAGCCCGAATAATGAATTCTTCAATTTGTTTCTGGAAACGAGAAGTGGGATTAATTGTCATAAAGGAATAATATCTCTCATCCGATAACTGTCGTTTCGCTTCTTGATCATAGTCACGCCAATTGAGAATGACAACAGCACCCCCCTTGTCTGCAGTAATGATAACAATGTCATTATTGTTTTGGAGTTCTGAAATAGCATCCCTCTCAGCATTAGAAACATTATTACGTTTCAAACATGTATCAAATTGTGAAAAATGTAGATCTTTAAGAATGTTGTTCTGAAACTGATGTACTGATGGATGCATCGGTGGATTGAATGAAGATTTGTGATATACAAATTTACCACTGTTTTGATTCCCTGAATCACCAGTTTAAGATTTAAATTTCTACAAAATGATATCACATCTTGAGCTTGAATTTCCTCAGAAACCAAAAAACCAGGTACAAAAGAAAGACCTTTATTTAAGACTGACAGTTGGGTGGGCGTTAAAACATAGTTAGACAAGTTGAGAACATTATTGTTGACAATTATTTCTGCATGACCATTTTCAGAAGGCCTTGTATATTGTTTATGTTTTCTGTGTTTCCTCCCGCCCCGCTTGTATTTGGACCTAAAGGGACATTGCTGGGTGTCCTTTTGGGGGTCGGTGATCCTAGAACTGACTGTGGTTCACTGTCCGTCCCTGATGAAACATCATCAGTGGAAGAACCTGAAAAAGTACCTGATTTTTTGAGGATAGAGCGTGGTCTCTTCCTCTTGGAAGTCCTGGTGGGGGTAGATGTGAACCTGACTTGTTTGGTATTAATAGCAAAAGGGTTGGCATTCAAATAGTCCCTCTCATCCCTCTGAATTTTTTTAATTTTTCTGGTGCGTAATTGTTCCTCAAGGTTGTTCAAATCAGCAGCAACTTTTTGTAATTGAGTTACAAAAAAAGTTTCCCCCTCAAAACATTTAATGTCATCCACCCACTTGGTAACAATTCCAATTTCAGAGTCGATAACCCTATCGTGAAATCTAGATAAGGCTTCGACAAAGGACATGGTGGCCTGCAGTTGTATTGAGGTCCACTGTTCAGTCAACTCCTGATCTGCAAGCCCAACATGGGGTTGAATGCGTATCCTAAGACCTCTGGGGGTGATCCCTTGAGCCATATAGGCCTTGAACAATTTTGAGTGCCATATATTAGATCTGAGTATTCTCAAATGTTTATTTAGTTGTTCAAAAGATAATCTACATTGGGCTTCAGAATCCAATTGGCCAGAAATGCTAGAATTGCCCATTTCAACGGAACCAAGGCCAAATGCCCTAAGATCAAGTTCAAAGGAAAAGATGAGTAATAGTACTGATTGCTAGAGGGGCTTCAGTAGTCATAGTAGAGGAAAAAGGCAGCAATGGTAAATTCAATGCAATGAGGGGATATTCAGGATAACATTCAGCTGAATATTGGGGGAGTAATAATACTGATTGCAAGAGGGGCATTAATGGTCATAGAAGAGGAAAAAAGACAATAATAGTAAATTTGTAGTAGCAAGGATTATTGGCAGCAAAGGAGGATTACATTGTTATGCATTTATATTTCACCTAAAACTGCTATAAGGGGGATTAAGTGAATTTTGGGAGAAATAATCATCTTTCAACAGGGACTATTATTCATTGGTGAGGACTGGAAGTTAATCTGCAACACTTAAGTACTGGGAACATAGAAGAGAAAATACAACTAAAAAGGTAAATTTTCTGAAGAAATATATCAGCCTGTTTGGTATGGAAAATATGAATTCAGCAGTAAGAACTAAAATGTTGCATATAATTCCCCAAGGTACAGTAGCTGGGCTAAACTGAATATAAATTATATTTCACAGGAGCATGTGTATTTGTTTGAAAGCTTTAACACATATCCAGTAAATATTTCAGATTATGCACTGATAAAAAAAACTAAGATAAAGATGCAGGTTGATGAAGTAAAAATGAGACACCTGTTAAAAACAGAACTTTAAAGTATGGACAGTAGAAATTATGAGGTAATTATTTGGGAAGACAGACATTTCTTCACAAAGGACAGCTAGTGAATGTGATAAAATGAAAATGGTTTTTAAAAGGAGAAAGCGATATGGGAAAGAATTATTTAGAGGACTTAACAAAGGTTAAAATATTGCATAATAAAGGGAATCTCACAGAGCAAGAATAGAAGCAATTGTAGAGTGCTAAAGGGAAAATAAGGGTATATTTGGATAATATGCCCAAGTTTAAAAAGGCTGCTGTTAAGCAACTATTTTTTGATAACTCCAGAGTACAAAAACTTTTAGCACTATGACTTAGAAATCAAAAGCCAGAAGAAAGGGTTGTCAGACTCTGAGACTATGACAAGAAAAATAACAGATTCTATAGAGGTATTAGAAAGATTTCTGATATTTTATGAGCATTTGTATATAGCAGAGGAATGTGGAAACCAAGAAAAGGCATGAATGAAAATATTTATGGAAGACTTAATTATGCTAAGATTAGACGAAGATGAAGTTGACAATATGTAGCTAGGAAGAGATGAGATAAAATTGGTTTTGTATAATCAGAGATACAAAAATGGCCTTCAGTAATCAATCAACAGGGCAGTCTCCAGAAACAGATGTTTTTCCTGCAAGTTGGTAGGGAGGAAAGTGATAAATATTTAGAAGGTTCTTTTTAACTGTATTTTGAAGAGGGGGGTGGATTGTAAAATTCTTGAAGAAAGCTCTGGTGACTGTATTACCTAAAGGGTTTCATATAGACCCATTTTCATTTTAAACTATGATTATAAAGTGTTTGTGTATAGTAGCAATGAAAATGACAAAAAGAGTTGCCGGAATTGATAGATCTAGTTCACTGTGGTTATGTGGAGTGGTGTCAAGCATTTGACCACATTAACAGAGCAATGATGATCCAGAGGAAATGCAAGAAAATGTCACTGTTGGTGCGTCTTGATGCAGAAAAAGCATTCAGTAGACTCAGGATTTTATGAGTAGGATAACGGCAATATTTGCATTTCCTGACAGAATAAAAGGGTTAATTAGGATATATGAATGGTGGGATGCCAAAATTAAGGTGAGGGAGGTTTCTCACTGACGGGCTGTGTCTGAACAGAGCAACAAGGCAGGGGTGTCATCTTTCCCTTTTGATATTTGCTTTATATTTATTTAAAAAGTTTGGCAAAGAAAATTAAGGGGCTCTCAAATTCAGTTATATAAATGGTATAGTAACCAAGAAAGGTTAGCTTTATTTGTAGGTGATACTATTTTACACTTGAAAGATCTATGAATGGACATTTCACTGTTGTGGAGCATTCTGAGGCAATTTTAAGTCTTTTCAGGATATAAAATTGATGATGATAAAATAAAGATTATAGCAGTAAATTGTGTACCCACACATAAATTGGTTCAGCAGTAGCTATATTTATGGGGGCATTATAAGATGAAGTATGTAGGCATATGGCATAAACAGATTCTATTATGGCAACTAAGGATATGTGGGAAGATACTGAAAAGATAGTACAAAAACTGAGGAACTGCAAGTTCTTGATTATGGGTGTGGATAGTAAGAGGCTACCAGTGAAAATGTTTTAATCCCTTTTATTTTATTTACAGATCAGGCATGATCTGACATCTTTATCATCCATTCCTTAACTGTTGGGTCTTGGATCCAACTTTAACCACTTTTCAGACTTAGAATATGTAGCTCAAGCTTGTCCCCTTACCCATAATTCCCTCCAGACCCTGTGTTACCGCAGACCTTGATTGCCACTCTCAGCGTTCACATGTAGTTGAGGTAGCTCAAACATTGGCATATAAAAATTTCTTGATATTGATACTATAGCTTCATTTCTAGTCTTATTTGGAGTTGTTTGACTCTTTACTTATCCTTTTCCTCCCCTGATAGCCTAAATAAAAACTTCTATCTAGTAATACTGTGTTTACGTTTAGGCCTTGCAACTTCTTCATTTACAGTACCAGCAGTCTACTATCTTGTATAATTGTTGTTATTCCATTCCTTTTATTCCCTTATTCGGGATATTCTTGTTACCATTGCTGGTGTCTGACTTTCTTTGATTGTTTGCATTGTTGTTGCTTTCTTTTGCATTCTTTTTCCAGTTATAGGTTCATAATGAGATGTGCCACATAGAAAGACTTTGTGACCACAGTGGCAATGTGGTGGTCGAAGGAGAGGTTGCTGTCAACCTCTGTCCTCAGAGCTCTTATAACGCCTTCAGTGTTCAGTGAGCACCCATCGATGTGGTAATTAGTGGGAATTGAGTTTTTCCCAAAGGGGATGACGACGCATTTTTTGGCATTAAGCGTAAGGCTATGGTTTCGACACCAGTCATTGGTCTCAGTGTCAGACAAGCCTACTGGATTCAAAAAGTGTATTTTCTATGGCCATAAAATCCCTAATGATGATGCTTATTTGGAGAGTGTATATTGCCAAGGGGCCACACACCTCAACGACAATGTGATATTTGCTCAGGGTTAACCGTGGAGTTTTGACAGAACAAAAGGAATATGTTAATGTTAGAAGATTTGCTTTCTTTGTCCTCCTCTTCTGTGTCTAGAACTTTCCATTCTGCCAAAAAGCTCATGGATAAAGCTAAAGAGGAGAAAGGGCAAAAGACAGATGAAAAAGCAGTTGAAAACTTTGAGGAGTCAAGGAAGCGTTCCTCTGACCAATGTCCTCACTTGGCTCCAGCTTCAGCTCCACCTATTAAAATTCAGAAGACTTTGGATCCAACTGCATTCTCGCATCTGATTCGCTGTTCTGCTAAGTTGCCTTCTCAAAGGCAACCTGGATTCTCCCTAGAGCCGATACCTTCAAGATTACATTTCCCATTCCTTCAAGACCCACCCTGTAGGACTTTGAGGTCTCCATCTACTGGATCACCCTTCAGGTCTCCCAGGAGCCTACCCAAAGCAGATGTGGACAGAATGATGAGGAAATTCCTCAGGACCCAAAGTCCGTCAGGAGTTCTTCCTGCTCCATCTCCCATCAGACCTGTGAACTTTGGACCATCCCAGATGCCTATTGTTGCTCCTACTCTGATTTCCTTGTGCTTTGGATGTGTGGGATCCAAAACTTCCAGGATTGTCTGTGCCAGATCCAAAGGTTTGGTCCTTTACAACGTTATCATCTTCTCTGATCAAGCCAGTCCCAAATCTGTTGGAACCAGAGGGATATTGGAACCAGATCTGGGAGTTGAGGCTCAACTCAGAGAATCTTGGAGACTTCTCTTCCCTTCAGGGCTTTGGTGTTAGCTTGGCTCTGACTTCTGCTTCAGAACAGGGTCAGAGGGATTCTCTAGGCTATACCAGTCATGTGGCTTCAGCGCCTGCTGAGGTAGTTCTGGGAATCTCCCTCGGCTTCTGCCTCTGAGGCAGTATAAGGAGTTTTCTCCACCTCAGGAGATAGGACAGCCTTGCCCACTTTGAATCCTCCCACTCCACAACTGTCTGCCTTTGGTCGTGAACCTGCTTATTCTGTTACATTGGATGGCCAGTCCATTCTAATCTTGAGACAGTACTCATCCAGGTCTCTGAGTCTTCCCCAGATTATCCCCCCATGTAAGCTCCCCCAGAATCACAATTACAAGGCGAGGCACATTGACCCTGTGCAGGAGTCACCAAAGGAAGACACATACTTTGATGAGGGGGAGAGTTTCCCCAGGTCATCCTTTGAGGATGTCTCATTTTGGCAGATCCTTGACCTTTTGAAACCGAAGGGTGGTTATTTTTCCGAGGCCCCTTCCCAGGAAAAGTCAGTGCTTCTCAAGGCATTCAGAACTGGCTCAGCTAATTCCTGGGTGGTCTCCACATGGGTGAAAAGATAGATATGATTTCCCACTGGGCAAGGAAGGAACCAGATATGGCAGAACACATCCCCAAAAATTCAGACAAATACCTAGTAGCACCCAAAGACCATGCACACTGGAGCAAAGCCCCCCCCCCTGTCTATGCTGTGGTGGTAGCCACTAAAAAGGAACTTGCTGTTGAAAGTCCTTCTGTCCTTCCTCCCAACAGAGAATCTAGGCATTGGACAGATTTGGGGAGCAAATTTGTGCATCATCAACCTTTGCTTTCCAATAACTAAATTATCTGACACACACAAAAAGGTTTCAGAGGGACTTGATTAAGGAGCTTTCCAGGTCCCTCTCAGGGTCTGTGACTAAAGAGGACAAGAAAACTCTCTCTTCCCAACTGGCCACCCTTCAGTCCCACTCAAATATATCTATGTAATTGATCTCCAACTCTACAGAGGGTGATTCTAGAGCTGCAGGTTCAGGCATTACAGTTCATAGGCATGTCTGGATGCAATTATGTGACTTTGTGGAGACTTTCAAGACTTTCTTCATCAATGCTTTTTTTGATGGATCAACTCTCTTTGGACCTAAAGTAAAATAGACTCTCCAGGAGTGAACAGGATGGGAAAACTCTCTCTCTGTCATAGGAATAAGTTTTTCTACTCCCTCAGAGGACTTTTTCTAGGATTCCTAAAGGGAGTAGGAAGATGCTGTTCTGAAAGTTGCAAGGTTTTCCAAGGACACCTATGGCGATAGAGAGAACTCCAGTGGTAGATGTCACCCACATGGCAGAGGAGGCCTGCAAAACTAAGACTTCATAGGTACATTTATCGAGAAGCGTTATCAGTGCTCCTGAATGATTGGCTGACTGCTGCACTCTGGAGGCAGTTGAGAGCACTTATCTCTGTATCCAGAGACATGGGCATCCATCACCAAAGATGTCTGGGGGAAGGATATAATTACCAGAGTCTATTCCATTCTGTTTTTTCATCCTCCCCAATAAGTTCAAAGAAAGTTGCCAATGTACTACCCCTACCAAAGGAAAGATACAGCCTTAGAAGTTGAGAGGCTTCTAGCAAAAAGAGTCATATAAAAGATCCCACCAGACCAGCAAGGGTTGGGAACTTATTCAAGATTATTCAGGCCATTTTTAGACCTAAGACATATACATCTGTTTGTAAAACACTCCAAGTTACAATTGGTCACGGTTCAGTCCATACTTCTGCTACTAAGGAAGGGATGACTGAAGTTCTGGCTGGGGACCAGTCATTTCCAGTTCAGGGCCCTGCCCTTTTGTCTCTCAATGACCCAGGAGTTCACCAAATGTATGGCTGTAGTTGCAGTACTCTTGAGATTGGTAGAATTCCAGGTGTTTCCCTGCCTCAATAACTGGCTCCTCACTGCTCCCACCAAGCATTGTTTGATTTCCACCAGAGACTATATTCTATGCATCAATCTGGGCATAACAGTCAATTACAACAAATCACACCCTTCTCCCATTCAAGTCCTGGAGTTCATAGGTGCTCACTTATATACAGTTTCTCAGATAGAAAGACTACCTCAGTCCAGACTGTCCAGCTTACAACATTTGGCTGCAAAACTGTCTTTTCAATCACCCTCAGCCAAGTTAGTTTTACAGCCCCTTGGTTCTGTGGCTACCTCTATAACACATCTACCATTGGCTATCCAAAGGTCAGTAAGATGACAACCCCAAATTTTCCCATATGAATCACCATGATTTGCAAAGAACATATATTCTGTTGGATCCATACCCTGGAAATTCCTCAGGGCTGCTTCTTTCCCAAGACCACTGTGACCATGGACTCATTCCAGCTAGGGTAGGGGCCACTACTTGGGACAGATGGTTCATGACATGTAGTCCCCATTAGAGGTCAGTCTGTCCATCAGTGTTCTATAGATTATAGCAGTCGTCCTAGTGCTACAGGCCTTCCAGGATGGTCTTCCTCTGGGTAAGATTGCTATACAGACAGCATCGTTAGAATGATACTTCAGCAAACTGGGGGAACCCGCTGCTATCCCTTGTGTCAAGAAGCAATGAGAGTGTGGTAGTGGATGATCTCTTTCAATAATTTTTTATAGCAGTGCACATTCTGGAGAAGTCCAACATATTAGCAGACAGACCGAGCAGAGAGGTGTACTAAATGTGGAGGCAACTCAATTTACATCAAAAATAAATATACCTCAAGGCTGGTCAAAAAGGACAATGTACTTCAACTTCTCTACGTTCATATCACCATAGGCAAAATCCAATACCACTTTCTTGCAAGATATAGGTCCCCTTCTGTGACCAGGAAAGCCATACAATGTTTCTAAACTCACTGAAAATACCATTAAATGCAATCACATGTTCATGAGTGACTTTAATTTCCCCACTGTTAACTGGGAATCATATGTGAAGCCAAATGTACAGGTACAGAGATTCCTGGATTTTGTAAACAAACTCCCTGGACCAGATTGTCAAAATACCAACAAAGGCTGCAACCATACTTAATCTGGTCCACTCTAGTATGGGAGAATGCTTCACAACCCCTAGTGCAGTGTCTTCTCTGGCAATGGTCTACTTTGAAATAAAAAATAAAGCCAGGAACCCTCAGTTAACCCTGCAATATTCAGGAACTACCCCAAGGCTAACTTCGTACTGTTAAGTGATAAACTGGCAAAATTTCAAGCCCCACATAAACCCTGGGAACATTGCTGCCTACGCAGAACTGTTCACAGAAACCCTATACAAGCATGGTAATAGCTGCATACAAGCAGCAGTACCCACTAGGAAGAAGTACAGAACTAACTCAAAAACAAGCCACCCTGGTGGAATCACAACATCTGTAGACTGTATAATAGAAGGAAGAAAATCATGGCAAAAATTAGTGGGTGCAGCACCCAGCAGGATAAAAGCATTCACCTCAAACAATTCAGAAAGACAAAATCTACCAAAGAAAAATTTGAGGTACGTTTGGCCTCTCAGGCTATGTTCACTACCTCAAAGGCAATACACAATTGTGTGCAGAGCTCATTGTCAGGGGAGCCACCCATACTTAGCCAGAAGATATAACAAACCTACTGGCTGACAAATTCAGCTGTAACCTTACCCCTCTGTCCCCACCAACCTTCCTTCAGGAAATAACATCAGATATAACTCTCCATACTATCGCAGGGAAACAGGTCCTGAATGCTCTGTCTAAGGCCAAGAACACTGCACCAATGAGCCCAAGCAATATCCCATGATGCCTTCTAAATAGCATGAAACTTGATCTATCAGGCCCTGTGGAATTGCTGTCAAACTGTAGCCTCCAAACAGGCTTTGTGTATCATGAATAGAGAACACCAACAGTCATTCCTCTGCCCAAAGGTGGACCATCTACAGATCCATAAGTCGTACTAGTCTCATATGCAAAGCCATGGAAAGAATTAATGTGGAAGTGGTCAGTAATGGCAGAGAAAGCCTAAAGACAATAGACCCAACCCAATTTGGTTTCATCAAGGGCAGGTCATGCCTGCCTATCCTGGTGGACTTTGAGGAGGTCACTAAACAATGGATGAGGGCAAAATGGTTCACATTTGCCTACCTTGACCTGGCTAGGGCATTTGACACATTCCTCCACTCAGGCACTGTTGACAAACTTAAGACCCTAGGTACAAACTTTTATGTAACCTGTTGGATAGCCAGCTGGCTGCAGATCTCCTGTGTCACCTATCTGGACTGCCTCATCTGGACATCCAAGCCCTTGAGCTCACCACATGGTTTCTGCACTTCTAGTGATGGCTATATAGGCCAGGCTTTCTTTTCCAGTTATACACATTCTTACTTCCCCCCAAAAGGATTCTACCAGGAAGCTATACAAGAGCAAATGGAAAAGGTTTTCTGTTTGGTCTCATGAAGGACACAATAATCCTTTCTCAGCCCCTTTTCCAGCTGTCCTAGGTTTTCTTGCTTCAATTTTCCATGAAGGAGCAAAGTTATTGTACAGTCAAGGTACAATTAGCTGCTATTTCCAATTTTCATATTAGCAAAAATCATTTTTCACTGGTGTCTCAAGCTGTGCAAAGTGTTTCTTAGGCGTACCTTTCTACTCAGACCAACTATTAAGATCCTACTCCTCCTTGGGACCTTACAGTGCTTCTGCGGGCCTTGACACAACCCCCCCCCCCTTGAACCAGTGGCTAAAATAAAGTATTTATCTTGGAAAGCTATTTTCTTAGTTGCTATTACATCAGACAAATGAATATCTTAACTCCGGGCAGTGTTGTGTCAGCCACCTTACCTAATTCTTCATAAGGACAGTTTCTCTTCAAACCAGCCCTTCCTGTTTACCAAAGATAGCCTCAGAGAATGTGCTTATTCAGTCCATTAATTTTCAAAGGGGAATATATGCTTCATTTATTGGATGTGCATAGCTCAGATTCTACCTCCATAGAACTAAATTTTTCAGAAAATCTGATAATTTTCCTTCTCAAAGGCAGATTTGGGTCACTGCATCCAAAGTAACTTGAGCTAGATGGCTAACTGATTTTGTAGCTATTATATTTTTCATAGCTGCAAACAAAAGGATTTAACCCTACTAACACTTCCAAGGGCTCATCCCACAAGATCCATTTCCATTTCTGCGTTCTTAACAAGAACTGTGGCTACCACTTGCTCTAATTCTCATACTCAGTGCTAGAAGTTTAAACCTCAAAATTCACTCACTCGAAGCACTCCTTAAAATGGAGAGCATCGACATCTGTGCAGTGACAGAGACCTGGTTCAAGGCTCCAGAGTGCACCCCTGCATTACCAGGCTATAATTCATACTACGCCTTTCGGCCACCTAACCTGGACCAAAACACTAAAGGCGGAGGCGTGTCCATATTCATTTAGGATATCCACACCTCCAGGCTAGTTGCTCAACATAATGCATCCAAAATTATCCAAGTGCAACTAACACTAGGCAAGACTGCAATCCAGGTTGTAACTTGTTACAGATTCTCCACCATGCCCAAGGATTCCCACTCTTCATTTCTTAAAATACTGGAAAATACTAAGGTACAACCCAATACCTTAATTATGGGGGATTTTAACTACCCACTTCCAGGTACCACCACGGCAATTCAGACGTTTTAGCTTTTATTTCATCATTAAAAGCAGAATAATATAAAGTGCTGTGTAAGTGCTTTCAGGTACTAATATACCCTTCTTCAGACAAATGGCTAATACTATCTAAGCAGTCATTTAAATAATCAAAAAGGTGCCAAAAATCCGCCTTAAAGAATATATTAAATTTTTATATACATTATATTAATATATTTTATTTTTGTACATACATATATATTTATTTGACATAGAAAGATGAATTTGAAATGTAATGATTATTAGATATGTAGATTTTTGAATTAAATTTAATATATTTTTATTATTGATTTTAATAGGACAAACACAGATGAAAATGGAATATGTTAATAAGTAGATATAGAGGAATAAGTGATATGAAATGTTTATATTGACATTTTTTTTGTGTGTGTTAATATGGTCAGTGATTCTTTAAGGCAGATTTTTGGCCTCTTTTTGATTATTTAAATGACTGCTTAGATAGTATTAGCCATTTGTCTGAAGAAGGGTATATCAGTACCCGAAAGCGCTTACACAACATTTTATATTATTCTACTTTTAATGATGAAATAAAAGCTAAAACATCTGAATTGCCGTGGTGGTATCTGGAAGTGTGTTACAAGAAATGTTACTGTTTTTGTCCAGACACCTTTATTCTGCTACTGCTTCTTTTGTTTATAGATTTTAACTACCCCACCATCAGCTGGGAAAACTACTCATGTACCAACTCATTCGCTCAATGTTTTCTGGAATTCATAAATTCCAACGCCTTGGATCAGCTTGTCCACACCCCCACCAGGGGCTACAATATCCTGGACCTGATCATTACCAGTATGGATAACTGGTGTTCCACGCCATAGGTCAACTCCTTGCTTTTCAGATCCAACCACAAGCTAATCACTCTAGACATCCATATCCCACCCACACCCCTCATTAAGGAAACCACTGTCAAAAACTACTCCAAAGCCAACTTCATGCTTCTTAAGACAAAACTGGCAAACTTCACGACACCCATGCAGACAGAAAATAGAGGTAGGACGACTGACTCTTACACAGATGTACTGTATAAGCACATACACAAGTGTATGGATTGTGCCATCCTCAACAGAACCAAGACGATATCCTCAAAAAAAAACGAAGCCAACCTGTTGTTCCCCTGCCATAAACAAACTCTACAACAGAGGGAAGAAGCTGTTACAGAAAAGAGTAAAATCCCAAGATTGGAGGAACTCCCTGATCAGCCTCAGCAAGAAGCTAAGATCCCTCATAAAATCCTCCAAGCCGGTTATGAAAATAAAATCGTCACTGATTCCAAAGATAACCACAAAGCATTCTACAGCTATGTCAAGAATCTCAATGGCAACACTCAGATCTGCTCTGAGCTACAGCACAATGGCAGTAAATATACAGAGCCAACTGATATTGCCAACATCGTGGCAGATAGGTTAAGTGCTAATTTTACCCCCCACTCACCCTCCAAAGGACCCATCTTAATACCGGAAATATGCAAAGCCCCTGTAATCATGGATGAACAAGTAAAGACCGCACTCTCCAAAGCCAAGAACACAGCATCCATGGGACCAGACATCATCCCAGGCTGCATACTGCATGGACTACAGAACGAACTGGCACCCCACCTAAGTACCAGGTTCGATCATAGCATCACCTCAGGCTATATGCCTACTGAATGGCACACACTGATGGTTATCCCACTCCACAAAGGGGGTGCCACCACAGACCCCAGAAACTATTGCCCCATTAGCCTGACAAGCCTGGTCTGCAAGGCCATGGAACTTATCATCTTGGAGCTTTTAAACAAAGACATAGGTAACCTCCAAACCCTAGTCCCCACTCAGTTTGGGTTTGTAAAAGGTATATCATGACTATTAAACCTGATTGACTTCTTTGAAGCAGTCACTAGAGCTGTAGACGAGGGCAAGGTAATGCACACAGCCTATCTTGACCTCGCCATGGCTTTCAATACCATCCCCCACTCTGGAGTTATAGATAAACTCACTAAACTAGGCATAAATCTCTATGTCACAAGATGGATGGCCAACTGGCTCACTGACAGAACCCACACAGTAAAAGTAGCCGACTCCAAGTCCGACTTCAGACCAGTGATGAGTGAAGTATCACAGGGTTCGGTCCTGGGTCTCCTGTTTGGCATCTACTTCTCTGAAGTGCAGGCCAACACAGAAGGTCATTGGCTAACAAAGTTCGCAGATGACTGCAAACTGGGAGCCATAATAGAATCACCTAATGATGAAGACATTCTCCAAAAGGGCCTCACAGAGACAGATGCTTGGTGTCAAAGTCATGGCCTCAATCTCATTGCCAAGAAGTGGATTGTCATCCCCTTTGGGAAGAAGTCAGTACCCATAAACTACTACTTAGGCGGTAGCTCACTAAACACTGAAAATGTGATGAGACCGCAGGACACAGGTGGACAGTAGTCTCTCCTTTGATAACCACATTGCCACAGTAGTCAGGAAATCCTTCTACGTGGCATACCTCATCACAAAAGGGTTCTCCTCTAGAAAAAAGGTCATTGTTCCTCTCTACTCATCCCTAATCAGACATATTATAGAGTACAATGCCCCATTTGGCATGTATCTCACAGGACACCTACGACAATTGGAAAGGCCACAGAAATACTTCACTAAGAGGATTACCAACCTCAAACAGATGCCATACGCAGACCGTCTCAGAAAACTCCAGCTCTACTCTGTCTCATATCGCCTACTCAGAGGCACTCTCTGCCTAACATGCAAAGCTATGTCAAACCCAGAGCTGTTGGACATGCTACACTTAAAGAAATCCCAATCTCTCTGAACCACATGCTCCAGGGACCTAACCCTTGTCACTACAATAAACAGAACATGCTGGAGGGATAGATTGCTGACCCAGAGACTTCCCATACTCTGGAACAAACTACCCATTCATGTCAAGCAAAGCTCCTCATTGGCCCTCTAAGAAAAATCTTGATGACTGGATGTGAAATAGAAAATTCACCCCAGGGATCACTTCTACGGCACTGCTTGACAGGGGCACAGGAAAATAATTTTCTTGGGTGGCGAAAGCCAGGAAACTTTTTTTAGCTAGGCTTATATAGGCCTCAGGGCTGAGAGCCTAGTACCTATCTATGAACCTTTGTTGCTCTTTACAAGTTGGATATTTTTAAAAGGGACAGAGCAGTATTTGGCTCTGCCATCCTCTAGAATATCTTTCTATTAAGGCTATCCTGGGTGCAACAGCTGGGGATTCTTGTCTCCTTGATTAAAGACCAGACAAAAAGACAATATCAGATACAAAAGTTATATACTCACCATAATGATACATCTGTGTTGTCTGTTTTCATTTTTCCTCATCCTTCCTCCCTCCCTCCCTCCATTCCCCTTTCCATTTAAGAAAGATTTATATGTGGCTGTCTTGTATGACCTGAGTGATATTCCCTATTGGTCTTTCTCCTTTTTAGCTCTGGACCTTCTACTGTCTTGACTCCGATACTGTAATATCTATATCTTTTTTCTCTGTATGACAATCATGGTATTCACTCCTTTGGACTTCTAAGGCAGAGGGGACACACTCAATCTGAGGTAACACAGGGTTTGGATGGGGATTGTGGGTAAGGGGAGGAGCTTGAGCTACAGATCCTAAATCTGAAAGGTGGCTGAAGTCAGATCCAAGGTCAAATCTGAGACCCATTGGTTGAGGAAGGATGAAAACAGACATCACAGATGCGTTGTTATGGTGAGTACATAACTTTTGTTTTTTATCGACCAGAGACAAAACTGTGGACAATACTTAATAAAACATTGAAGGAATTTATTTGGAATGGGAAGAGGTCACTTAAGTAGGATAATTTGACCCTTCCCATAGAAAAACTTGATTTGGGATTAATTGATTTGAAGGGATGCTTTAGAACTACAGAGTTAAAGCTCGTATACATAACATAAGCAGAAGGTTATAAATTAAAATGGAAGGGGATGATGCTGAAAGATAAGGAGAAAGTAGGATTGTAGATGTAGTTCCTTAGGCAGAATAACAACCATACATAGTTTTATGTTCAAAAAGTAGCAGAAAGTACTCTAAGAACTAAGTCAGCATAGGAACTGAGAAAGCAGATTTTCCCAAAACTGATAACTGCTAGTAGGGGTATTGAAAATAGGTAATTGGTTGGAGTTTACTGGAGAAAATTTGCAAAGGAACCAATGTATTGAAAGCAAATAACTAGAAGGGAAGGGCAATGGACTAGGATGAGGCCAAGCAAAAGTTTGTACTGCAGGTTAGCAACTACCTTTCTTATCAGGTTTGATATCAGAGAATAGGCACATAGAAGGGACCAGCTGTGCCAATGTTTTTAGTTGAGTCTAGATCAGAAGCTGCTATTAAAAAGGGAAAATTAATAGGGCTATAAAATGTTGCATGATAACTATAATTATCAATCAGAGGAGGTTACAAAAATGTTGGGAAGAAAGACTGGAAATGCAATGTACAAAAGAGCAATGAGAGGACATCTTAATGGCTCCCAGGTATACTGCAAAATCCAGAAGATGTATGATTTTTATTTGGAAGTATTTGCATGGGTATTTCTGTACCCCAAGAAGACTTCAGAAAAATTTTCCTCAGGTAAATAGCAGATGCCAGAAGTGTGATGAGAAAGAAAGAAGTAACTTGGAAAATGTTTTTGGGACTGTAATGAGTCAGCATTTTTTAATTCCTTACAGAGTAGTCTTGTCAAAAGTGCTGAGGGAACATATGGTTGTAACTAAGGAAGTTATTATTTATTTATTTTTTTTAGCTGGGACACAGATCTGAATTGTCTAGATATAATCACATCTTACTAAGTTTAATGCTATTGGCTATAAAAAAGCATTTACTAGAAAAGGAGCATAAAAGTCTAAATGAACTGTAATTGATATATTTAATAATGTAAATGCAATACAAGAGCTAGAGGAGTGATGTTTGAGTAATGGCAGGACTTGAACAGTTTCTATAAATGGAATGTAAATGAAAATTCTTGAAAATATGTATACTTCATGAAAACAGTGGAATTTTATAGTTTTTCTTTTACTGTATGTTTAAATATGTCACCTTCTAAAGCTGTCATGTTTAATAAAGACATTTAAAAAAAAGAAAACAAAAATAATCCTGGCAAGGATAGGTTGGTGTCATTGTGCTTATTTCTAATGGACTGCACAACCATGGATTTGTTTCAGATGCTGACGTGCCTCCAAACTGGGCAGTTTCTTGTTAAGACTCCTGATATTTAGAAGGGCCACTTTGATGTTCCAGTTTATGATTTGATTTGCTAGGTTGATATGTTCATTAGCTGTACTGTGGCTAAAAAAGCATGATGGGAGCAGCAAAGTCTTTGGCCAGAATGCAGAACCCCTTGAACAAAAGTTATAGACCATCCTTTGCAAAGCAAGTAAGATTTATTTATTTATTTACACTTTGTATACCAGGTTAGCCTGACTAGACAGTGACCTCTGCTAGGGGGAAATTTTGCCAGAACACCAAGGAACTTCCCCTACTCGTTTTTCCATAAGTGCTTTGGGTTCTTTTACATCCACCTGAGCTACCACCAAGTCAGGCAGATGAAGCCTCAGTTTAACATCTCATCTGAAGGATAGTACACTCGAGTACAGCACAATACCTTATGCTGCACTGTAGTTTCAATATTGGAAAATTAATCCAACTACCTGGTAGGGGATTGTTGATCATTTTGTCCCAGGCAGAATAATACTGAACCCCCCTGGAATGACATCAGCTACTTAGCCAGTTGTTGAATGTAATTATCTTTTCCTTGAACCTAGGCATCATTCAAGTGGAGGGGAAGGATACCACTCAAAATGAGTGTCTTATCCTTGACAAAAGCAAGCAATAGCAAGTTCCAGGAAGTTCTTTTGCATGTCTTTCATGGGCTATTGTGATAAATCATTCACTCCAGCAGAGACTATGATCATGTCATAGTTGTACTTACTGCAGGAGAAGGTTGTGAGAACCCTTGATATGTCAGCAATCCTTGCTCTCGTATAACTTTGTTCAGCCCAGTGAGCAAGCAAAGAGTCAGTTTGTCTAACAGTGGAGTCACCAATAGCTAGGATGTTTCCAGAAGCTGGAGTATTCTTATTAGACACTAGTGTGTTATATTGACAGTGACTTGTTGATGAGGGGGTGCATGTAGAACTGTTAGGGAGTTTAATTGCTGCCTTATGTTAAGAGTTGTAGGAGGCTTTAGTAGTTTATTTATTTATGGTATCAGCATATGAGAGATTAGTGTTGCCAGTATGAGGATGTTGTGCTCATGTGAGTGATAGTAAAACAGTGTGATGCTCACTGTATGAATGAGATTTCAAGAGGGCTGTGTTTAAATTAGCTATGTGTTTGCACTTCTCCCAGATAGAATCTGGTTAATCCAAAGTTAATTTTCTGTCAGCATGAGGCATTTCTTATACTGCCTTAGTATGCCAATGTTAGAATGCTGGCAATAGAAGGGAAGTAAACCAAATGCTAGAAAGCTGAAAACAGAAGGGGAGGTAGCCTGCTTTCTTTCAGTATGTGTGTGTGTGTGTGTATGTTCATGGAGGTAAGATAGAGTACCCTAGAACACCTGTAGAAATTTAGACCAGAATTAAAACAATAGGATGCAGCACTTTGTCCTACACTTGTAGAAATTCAGACACTGTTGGATAAAGTGCTTTGTATCCTTTTGCTTTAATTCCTAATCTAGTGCATGCCTGGCATTGTAATAGGTCAATATTTCCCCCGATTAAAGCACTGTGAAGAGTGTAAGGGAGAGAGAGCATTTAGATGCTCAATGATCTGAATATGCTTCAAGTAAAAATGGGGAAAGTAGACTCAAGAGTCCTGAATGTATTCCTAATAAGAATTAGCAGCAACCTTACACACTGCTAGGAACACTGGGGTGTGAATATACTGCTAGTAAGAATTGGGGATGGCTACAGCCGCCTAACACACTTAAAAATACACAAAACTAATGATGCAAATACTAGTAAAATGGGTGAGGGTAGAATCAACATCCTTGCACACTATTAACAGCACTCAGCTTTGAATATAGTTGTAGAGAGAATGGGGAGGGCAGGAGTCACCTGACAATGTTAAAATACAGTTATGTCAAAGAAAAAGGAATTGGTGTAGAAACAACAGAAGAAATTAATATTTGACTTTGGCTAGATGGCAGAGGAAGACTTGAGCATTACCACAGCAGAAAATCAATAAGTTAGTAAAAGACGTCAGTACATAAAATGATGACTATTACTGGAAAAATCCAGTTTTTTAAGTTGGTGAAAGAAGTTCACTAGAGAAACTGTCATGGAATATTCCTTAGTATTTGACATAGAGCCTAGTTAAAACATTTCAGTCACAAAAGTACTGAAAGATGCCTGTAGAGAGAGAGAGCGAGCGCGAGAGCAAGATAAAAGCTAATCCCATAGGGAAAAACTCAGTGAGAAAAGAAAGGGAGCTTGAAAAAAGTGTTAGATTTCCCTGTGTATGGTCAAAATTTGGGGCTATTCAGAAGCAGGTTTCTAAGCATGAAGTACTTGAGAGAAACAAAGTTTATTACGGTAATGAACTGCCAGAAGTAAGAGTGGAACAAAATCAGTTTTGTGTATTGCCCCATGCGCATAAAAACATAAGAGAAGAATAAAGGCCTAAACCTATATTTGTAGGTGAAGAAGATATATCCTCCACCTCATATCAGTGTAATGATGAAAATACTCCTAAATTAACAGATTTGCATATAAACAATGAAAATGTTAAGAAAGCACAGTAGGAAGATGATACATTATACAAGTCAAAGAAAATGTAGTCAGAGCAGAGGGAGAGACAAAGTCCATATTGAGCTAAAGAATGACTTACTTTACAGGGTGGATAAACAGAGAGAAGAAATACTGCAGGAACTGTTAGATCCAAAACATTTTAGAGCATGTGATGAAACTGGCACATAGATATGTTTTGAGAGAATGTTTATGGATGAACAAAGCAAAAACTAGAATCTTAAATATCTGTTGTCCTGGTGTAGTGAAAGGTGTTGAGAATTTCTTGGCAGCATGCCCAGAATGCCAAAGGACTGCAGCACATCATTGTTCAGAAGTTTGCAGATACTTGTGATGCCCGTGCACTGGCCCAGTAATCAAGGAGCCTCAATCCTGACCACTAGCACCATACCTCCCAACCGTACCGAATTACTTGGTAAAAACCGAGTTTTGGGGTCCAAATAATGGGGTGCCACCCCTTCATTTCTAATTTTGTCCAAATTTGTTTTTAAATTTGTTTTCCTTTCATGCTTTTGAGCTGACGTCATCATGTGCGCGATGACATCAGCTTCGTCAGCCTGTCTGAATTGAGCTTCAAGGGACATTATCAGCTGTTTGAATGGAGAGAACAAGGTTTCGGCACTGCTTGGGAAACGAGAATGGAGGTTATGGGTTAGTTTCTGAATGGCAAGGAACAGATTATTTTTCTGCCAGCTAATGACAAGGAATGGATTATTTTTCTGATAGCTATCTGAACGGCATGGAGTTCTTGGGGGAAAAAAACAACTGCTCCAGAGCTCTGCAAGGTACTGTTTACTTGAACAGAGTTATTTACTACTTCAGCCTGTGTGTGTGTGTAAATGTCCTCAACTGAATACATCTGGTGGCTAGAGGTACTCAGGCTCAAACCCTGTACCTTGGGTACAGGTAAAAAGAGCCTAAAGTCCCTAGCCACCACCACTTGTGAATTTATGCCTCATATTTTTGTTCGGTTCCTCATTAAATCTGTGGTTTGTGGCAAAGCACTGAAGGATTGGATTCACTAAATAATGACAGGCATTTGAATTTCAGACTTCATCTTCTTCAGAAAATAAATGGTAACACAAGACCTTTTATTCTAGCAATTTTCTAAGTTTATAAAATCAGTATTTGAAATGTGTCCCCATTTTGGGGCTGTATTCCCCTATTATTGGCTTTGTCCAGTTTTTTTTGTGCTAAGATGTTGACTTGAGAGCTATGGTGAGAAGTGAGAACTGAATTTTGTATTCCCCCATTGTTGGCTTTGTCCAGGTTTTTTGTGCTAAGAGGTTGAGAATAATGGTGAGAATTGAGAACTGAATTCACAAAATGATAGCCATTTAAGTTTCAGTCTTCCTATCTTTCAAGAAACTGCTGATTTGGTTTAGTGGTATGTATCTCTGACTGTAATGCACAGGGTCTTGGGTTCAAGACTTGGCAGTGAAATACATGGTGGTAACACATTTTATTCAAGCAACTTTCCAAAATTATACAAGCAATGTTTAAAATGTGTATCTGGTTTTTGGCCTTTTGCCCCCCCCCAAAAAAAAAAAAGTGAAATTGAAAATAAGTGCAAGAAGCTGTGCAAGATGCCTATGGCTTACACTACTGTCATTCTACATATATATATATATATATATATATATATATATATATATATATATATATATATATATATATATTGTGTGTGTGTGTGTAGAAGTAGACTTTTATCATGGAAATGTTCTGAATAGGGCAGTTTTGTCATTATTGGTTCATGCATTTTGTTTCATTGCCTACTGGAAAAATGTTTAAACAATAAATTTAAAATGCGCTCTAACTTAAGCCTAACAAGTGTTCTGTATTATACAAGGAATATAATTTAATAAAGTCAGGAAGGTGTATCAAAGAACGCATGTATGTTTCTTATTTTGTGTGCAAGGGGCCTCTGATTTGAAAACAGCCCAAAGGTAATCTTTATCCACCACTGGCCAGATGAATTTTCTTTGGATGTGGTGTGGGTTTCAATGCTGTCTCAATGAATGTGAGTTTCAAGGGCAGAGAAGTTACAATGCCAAGTCTGTTTTCATTGTGAGGCAGTATTGCTTTGTTTAGCAGATATCTATTAGTGTTTGTGCATTGTGCTATAAAATGTAAAAATAAAATCCATATAATCACTGTAGATGTAAAGCAGTATGCACACATTAGTGTTTATGGTGGAAATGGGGCGAAATAGCCAGGTAATGGGACATGGGAATGGCTGCAGGGGGACTCCGGTGCTGTATTTTGGTTCTGTTCTTCAGTTTGCATTTGAAAGTTGGTATCCCACAATTCCATTGGAATGGGCAGGGTTGTGTAAATATGTATGCACATTTTACATTAATCAGGATACAGATTTGTACCTATTTTTATGGGCCCTTTCCAGATTGTTGATGTTTCCAGGTTGAGAGGTATGACTAGCACCAGTGAGGGACGTGCACATTGGAAGGATAACTAGTACACACACAGTAAAGTACAATTTCCCTTAAGAGGACATAGAGTCTGGGGCTGGTTTCTCCCTTTCTATCCAGATCCCCAATAAGACTCCCCACTGGCACAGCTGTAGGATCCAGAGCTCAGCCTAGTGGTCAAGCTAAAACTGCCAGCACCCTCTCTGTCCAAACAGTGCTTCATGTCCCTGCCCAAGTAGCTGACACACACACTTTAACATTTGATTTAGATACAAACACACAGACATTCCTGAGGAAGGTTGGCACAGGTTCTCCAGCTATGCCCCCTTTCTGCCCTGACTATAAGGTAGTACCAATTGCCACCAACCCCTGTTATCAGCTACTATAAGGCCTTTCCCAAAGGGTGACCAATTTCACTGTGTAATATTACTGTTATCCAAATAGTAAGTGTGACTGAGCTGCAAGACTATTGGAGTGGTTTGGACAGTATCAACAAATACATGCAAGTACTATCAAAGAGCTTAAATTATCTCTACACAAAACAGCCACAGTTGAAAGGTTTAAAAATATCTAATAATAAATAATAAAAACACAAGACAAATCTCATCAATTCAACACAGTGCTAATCAAGCGTTCAGAAATCACAGGAACTTTAAAACAATGTTGTAGGATAGTCTGACATAAATATAGACAACAACAGACCTCTGCCATACCCAACTGACATTTGCTGGGCTTAATGGTCAATCCTGCCCTCTGTAGTCTGCCCAGCACCTCCCTGACATGTTGAAGGTGCTCTTGTCAGGAATGGCTGTAGATGGCAATATCATCTAGGCAAGCAAGGGCAAACCCTCCTGCTCCTGCTAGGATATGGTCTACCTGCCTCTGGAAGGTTGCTGGGGCATTTTTCATCCTAAAGGGCTCACAAAGGCTAACCTCTCTCTAGCACTGGGAGTCAAGGGCACCTTCCAGTAACTCTTGGTAAGCTCAATGGTGGTAATATACTTAGCCCCACCCAGCAGCTCTAGGGCTTCATTTGTCCTAGGCATGGGGTAAGCAGCTGACTCTGTGTGACTATTTAATTTCCTGTAGTCCACACAGAATCTGGTGCTGCCATATTTCTTTAGCACCAGCACCACTGGGGAGGCCCAGGGACTGTTGAGTTCTTGTATTACCCCTAGTTTCAACATTTCATGTATATCCTCCAGAGTCTGTTTGACTCTCTCAGGCACCCTGTAAGGGGCCTGCCTAATAGGTCTTTGGGATCCTCTGTTCACCTGATGCTGCACCAGTTGGGTGCACCTTGGTTTCTCAGTGAACATGTCCCCAAACCCATGTAACACTACTTGGATTTTTTGAACCTGGGAAGGAGATAGCTGCTGGGAAATTGCTACCCCTTCCACTGAGGTGCCATTCTGAGCCTCACTGAGGAGATTAGTCACCAGATCTCCCTCAGACTCCTCCTGCAATCCACTGCAAATACTCAGCACAAGGGCATCCCTATCATGTTAAGGTTTTATCATGTTAACATGGTACAATTTGTGCCCCTGCCTCTTGCCTAGCAGTTCTATTATGTAGTTAACATCACTGACCTTCCTTACCACCTTGTAGGGTCCTTCCCAAGCTGCTTCAGCTAGGTGTGAATGACAGAAATGAGAACCATTACCTGCTGCCCTATAGCATACTCTCTAGCTCAAGCATTCCTGTCATACCACACATTTTTCTGTTGTTGGGCTTCTGCCAGGTTCTCCTTGGTCAAGCCCATGAGTTTCCTGAATCTTGTCCTGAGGTTTAGGACATATGCCACAACAGACTCGTTGTGAGATTCACACTCCCCTTCCCACTCATCACAAATAAAATCTAGAGGCCCCCTCACCCTATGTCCATACAACTCAAAGAATGAAAAACCTGTGGATTCCCGGGGGAACCTCTCTGTAAGCAAACAGCAGATGGGGCAAATATTTGTCTCACTCCCTCTTAAACTGGTCTGCAAATGCCTGTAGCATGGACTTGATTGTAGAGTTTAACCTCTCAACAAGACCATTAGTCTGGGGGTGGTAGGGGGTAGTCATCAGGTGCTTCATCCCACAGTACTTCCACAGTCAAGTCAGCAGGTCTGACATGAAATTAGCACCTCTGTCAGTCAGTATTTCTTTTGGGAAACCTACTCTGCTGAAAATCTCTAACAAAGCATTTGCCACCTTTTCCACCTCAATGGAGGAGAAAGACACTGCCTCAAGATATCTTGTAGCATGATCTACTACCACTAGGATATAATTTTCCCTGAGGAACATGGGGTACTCAGAGGCCCCACAATATCCATAGCTACTCTCTGAAATGGCTCCTCAATCACAGGCAAAGGCATCAAAGAAGCTCTCACCTTGTCTCCTGCCTTGACTACCTATTGGCACTGCTTACAGGTCCTGCAGTACCCTGTTACATCTCTGAAAATTCCAGGCCAATAGAAGTTCTGCATAATATGTCTCTTTGTACATTTTATGCCCACATGATCTGCGAAGGGAATATCATGGGCTATGACTAGAAGTGCCTGATGGTAGGCTCTAGGCACTACCAATTGCTCTATCCTCTCACCTTCTAGCCCTCCATCAGGGGTCCACTCCCTATACAGTAACCCTTTGTCGCAGTATACAGATTCACCCTTCCCTTGAGAATCAGGTGCTTCACTAGCTACCTGCCTCAGTCCTTGTAATATAGGGTCTGAGAGCTGAGCCTGTCTCAACTCTCTTTGTAACCCTTCCCAGCTCCCCTTCCACAGGAAGTCTGGCATCCTCTGACAGTGATGCCTCACTGTCAGCCTGGGTACTACTACTCACCTCTACCTTTGCAGTCATTCTGTCCAAGGGAACATCAGTACCCACAAGGCTGTGTCTCCTCTTCAGTCTCATAGCTACAGAGTAGCTCCCTCCTTGAAGTAACCACCTAACTGGCTCTGGCTGCAATTATATGGTCTGACTGGGTTTCCCCAGGCCACCAGACCCATATGCTTGTCTCCAAGCCTGACTGAGTGTAACTGCATAAACACATGGTACTGCCTCACCTTCACTGTCAGGACATTAGCAGGATGGTAGTTTGGTACCCCTGTTATCTCAAGACAACCTACTATTGGCATTTTGTCTTTCCCACTTACTGGCTGCCTCATCTTTTGTTCCCCATCTTGCCTTTGTGGACATCTATATGCCACATGGCTCCACTGGTTGCATTCAAAACATTTAACCCTTGGTCCTGGATGTGTACCTGGACTAGTGGCTTCCCCTGCAACTGTCAGATTCCATTGCAGCAGTCTGGGCTGCCCACCATGAGTTCCTTTAGACCCATGAGCAGCACTGGGTGTCCCTTTCCTGTGCAGTGATACCCTGCTTGCTAAGTATAGGTCTCCCTTCTTCCCCAGCTCATCTGAAGTAGCACATTGTCTAGCAGCTAACCAGATCCTCATGTTCTCAGGCAAAGGGCTAAGGGCTTGTTCTCTCAACAAAAGCCCTTCAAAAGTGGTGACCTGACATCCATTCACCCACCTATGAAAATAAGTTCTTAGTTCAGCAACATATTCACACACACTTTCATCTGCCTTGCGTCTATTCTCACAAAACATTTTCTTATAAACTTCAGGTGCTAGCTTAAAAAATTCTAGCAAACAATTCTTAACAGCAGTATAATCAAATAATTCACAATCAGATAATTTAGACAGCACAGTTACAGCTTTACCATGGAGTAAGGGGGTCAGGAACTGTACCCAGAGCCTCTGGTCAACATCATACTCTTTACATACTCTCTCAAACATATGAATGAAACTATCAAAATGATCCCCCTCTGTAAACTTCTGAAGAAATTTACTGACCTTTTGTGTTTCTGGGGTCCAGTTACTCCCTTCCCCATTACCTCCATGACTTTGTCGAAGAGCCAGCAACTCCTTTTCGTGCAGTCTCTACCTCTCCTTCTCCTCAGCTTCCAGGCATAGCAGATGTTCATCGTGTTACACTACTGCAGTCATTACACTTGGGTTATCCTGCCGTCAGGCGGTCCTGCAGTCGGCCAGAGTTCCAAAATCTTGGTTCGGCTTCGGTTGCTGTCACTTCTTCCCTGACGTCAGTGCGCCACGGGTATATAAGATGCATCCGATGCCATTTTCTTCAGTTTTTCTTGCCGCGCGGTGCCCGAAGCAGAAGCAGTTCGCAAGTGCCGGTCGGCTGACTCCTGAGATTTCCGAAGTCGAATTTCAGATCCGAAGTCTTCAATAAAGCTAAGTACCCCATTGGGGAAACTTTTTTCTTGCCTCAGACCGATGTCAGAAAAAAATAATTGTATTTCTTGTGGGAAGCAAATACCTCATAAGGACTTCCACTCTTACTGTATTCCATGCCTAGGCCCTGATCACAACGTCACTAGTTGTCGGTTTTGTGCTAGATTTAACAAACGCACTATAAAAAGACGTTTTGATTTTGCTTTGCACTACTTTGGCCGAAGGTTCAATTATACTATGCCATCGGATCAACTGACGACCGCAATACCGAAAAAACGCAAAGACAAGGATAAAGACAGGCATCCGAGGTCCAGAACCGACAACGAAACCTCTTCTAGGCCAGTCGCTGGTTCTCAGTGAGGCACTTTCACAGCCCCTGACACCCGCTACCTCAGAGCCACAGGCCGCCTCCAACTCCCACGTGTAGACAACTAGGTCTCTGGAAACTCAAGGTATTGGGCCTACGGAAACTAATCCCTCAGATGGGTCCGGAGCCGCTGAGCAGGCATCGGCTTCTGAAGGTGTTTTCAGACTTCACAACTTACCATTAAAACAACAGCCAAGACAAAAGTACCATTAAAGACAAAGAAACAAGTGTAGCATTCTCCTGGACAGTCCTCCATGCCTAAGAAATAGATGCTTAAAATGGCCGAAGACCTCATTACTCTAATCAGGGGTTCCCATCCCCCTGCTGAGAAAAGGCCTAGGCAGGATACAGACTATGATTCCTCTGATCAGGTTTCCATTTCCTCTGATTCCTCTTCAGACCAGGGATGCTCTCTACCCCCCTATGAGGACTCTGATGCTGAAGAATCTAGCCCTTCAGCCTCTCCTCCTGAGGATTATTCTTTTGGGGAAACTTTACATACCATGAGGGAACATTTCCACTGGGAAAGTCAGGATTACTCAGAATCTAAGAAAAGGCTCAGGGATTTCCTTTTATTACCTCAGCACAGGCCCCTGGCTATTCTGCCTGTGCTAGATATTGTGGATGATGTGTTCTCTGAATCCAGATTATCTCCTGATGCCCCATGCACCAGCCAAGCCAGATAGGTATTACAGAGTCCCTGACTCTCACAAGTTTCTTTATAAAAACCCTTCTGCTGATCCAGAAACTATTTCCCAGGGTCCAAAAGGGGTTAAGGCTTCCATTGCAAAATCTCCAGTACCCTCTGACAGAGATTCCAGAGCTTTGGATAGATGGGGGAAGAAAGTATACACTTCTGCAACTTTAGCAGTAAGAGCTTTAAATTGCCAGTTTCACATGCTTAAGTACCAACAATATTTAATGGCTCAGTTAAAACAGAAAATGCTTGCCAGCTCAGAAGCTACTGATTGTAAAGAAATGCAGGATTTATTGCACACAGTCAAAACAGGTGGGAAAACATACTCTGCAATGTGGTTTTGATTCTTTAGAGGCCTCTTGTAGAGCCGCAGTTACAGGTTCTGTGATTCGAAGACATGCTTGGTTAAAAGAACAGAGTTTTCCTGATCATGTTAAGGCAAAATTATCGGATGCTCCTTTACAGCATGATACCTTGTTTGGTGTTAAGGCAGAAGAGGTGTTAAAGAAAATGGAGGATAAAGCTAAATCTATGCAAACAGTCAAGGATTTCTTACAGGTACAGCCACCTCGATTTAGCAGAAATTGGCCAACAAAGAATTGGTCCTTTCCAGTGTCAGACAGGCCACAGAGAGGCAGATACAGACGCCCAAGAGGCAGATCTCAACTCCAAGGCTCAAACAGACGACAGTGGGGCACCTCAACCCCAAAAGGAGGTGAGGACAAGTCTCAGCCTTACAGGAAATGGTCACAATGACTTTCCCCTTCGTACGCCAAGCACTTCCCTTTTGGAAGCCCCCTTAGGGGGAAAACTAGCACTTTTTTCTCAAAACTGGCAAACAATCACCCAAACCAAATCGGTTCTGAATATTGTGTCTCAAGGTTACAGATTCCACTTTCATACTTTACCAAGGCTAAAAGGAATGCCAGACCTTCCACAAAATCAATGGGCAGAAGCACAAAAACAAATTACAGTCCTCATGGACATGAGAGCTATTCAAAAAGTACAACAACAGGAACAATGACAAGGATTTTACTCAAGATTCTTCCTGGTCCCCAGAAAGGACAAAGCATGGAGGCCCATACTAGACCTTTCAATTCTGAACACTTACCTGGATATTCCAAAATTCAAAATGTTGACATTACAGCAGCTTCTACCCATGCTGGGCAAGAAGGCTTGGCTTGATGTCCTTCAAGGATGCATCTGCAGTCATAACATATGGGTTGTCCTGCCTCAGGCAGCCCTTCGGTCGGCCAGATTCCAAAGTCTGGGTCTGGCCTCGGCTGATGTCGCACTTCACCCAACGTCATAGCTCCTGGGGTATAAAGGCATCAGCCGACGCCATTTTCCTCAGTCTTTCTTGCCACGCGGTGCCCAAAGCAGAAGCTGTTCGCAAGTGCCGGTCGGTCAGATCCAGAGATTTCAGCTACCGAAGACTTCTAAAAAAGCTAAGTACCCCGTTGCTAGACTCTTTCTTGCCTCAGCCGATGTCAGACAAAGTAAATAATTGTTTAACTTGTGGGAAACAAATACCTCATAAGGATTTCCACTCTTACCGCCTTCCTTGCTTAGGCCCAGACCACGACGTGTCAGCTTGTTTAGCTGGGTGCCAGCTTAAATGCAACGGCCCCGATGGCTTACCTCACACCAGACAAACAAGTTCAACTAACTCAATATTTTCAATTACTGGCAGAAAAGTCCCATCTCCCTGCAAGAAAAATTCTGCAGGCCCTGGGATTCATGGCATCCCACATACTACTAATACCATATGCCAGACTGCATATGAGGAAATTACAGTGGTACCTAAAAAGTGTTTGGACTCAACACTCTCACAGTTTAGAAGCAGTAAGACTAATGATTCCCTGCCAACAACAGTTTCGATGGTGGGCACAGGCATGTCACCTAACAAGGGTCAGCCTTTTACCCTACCCCACAGCCAGGCATACTCTAACAACAGATGCCTGAGATTACGCCTGGGGAGCACACATGGCAGGAAAATGCATTCAGGGCAAGTGGACCACAGACCAGATCCATCTTCACATCAATCAAAAAGCGATGTTGGCTATTCAGAATGCCCTAACAGCTTTCAAGGACCTTCTTCATCCAGGACAATTATTATTAAAGACAGACAACACCACAGTAATGTGGTACATAAACAAGCAAGAGGGCACTCATTCTTATCCCCTATGCAGGCAAGCCATGACCTTGTGGAACACAGCTCTAATGTATCAAGTTCACCTGCAAGCACAATTCCTGCCAGGAAAGAAGAATACTCTGGCAGACAATCTAAGCAGAAATATCATGGACCCTCACGAATGGAAATTGAATCCACAAATCTTCAGCATGGTAACGCAAAAATGGGGATGCCCAGACATAGATCTTTTTGCCTTGCTACTGAATTGCCAACTACAAAAATTCTGCACAAGGACTTATCACAAACAAGCATGGAAAGTGGATGCTCTTTTGTTCAGCTGGAAAAACCTAAAAGTTTATGCCTTCCCACCACTGCCTCTCCTTTCAAAGGTACTCCTAAAAGCCAGAACAAGAAAAACCACAGATGATCCTGATTGCTCCAGACTGGCCATGCCAGCACTGGTACCCTATCTTAAGGAACTTAGCTCAAGGCCCACCATGGATTTTGCCTCAAATTCCACACCTTCTGACTCAACAAAACAATCAGATTCTGCACGGTCAGCTGAAAACCCTAAACCTGGCTGCATGGCAGATTCATTAGTCAAACAGGCAACACCTCTCTCTAAAGCTGCTATGGATGTCATTTTGGAGGCCACGAGGCCTAGCACCAGGAAATCTTACTCAGAAAAATGGAAGAGATTCTGCGCCTGGAACCAGGCTCAAAGCCTTGACCCTCTTGTTCCAAACATTCCTCAGATTTTACAATACTTAACTGAGATGCTGGACAGAGGCCTGTCCTTCTCATCAATTAAGATCCACGCCGCGGCCATTTCAGCACATTACAACACGGATCCTCCTTTATTCTCTCATCCCTTGCTAAAGCAGTACCTCAGAGGGGCTAAAAACATAAGACCACCCCGGAGAGCACCAACACCAACTTGGGACCTCAGTTTCGTTTTGGAAAAACTGACCCTGTCACCATTTGAGCCAGCCAATACAGCCGATCTAAAATTTTTATCATGGAAAACAGCTCTGCTCCTGGCAGTAACTTCAGCACGAAGAGTCACAGAGCAACAGGCATTAATGGCAGTGGAACCTTTTATAATTTTTCATCAGGACAGGGTTTCTTTAAGGACAAACCCTATCTTTATGCCAAAGGTGGTATCTAGTGTGGCACTTAACCAAACCATCCATTTGCCAACTTTTTATCCAAACCCCCAGAATAAAGCGGAGAAACTTCTGCATTCTTTGGACATACACAGGCAGCTACACTTCTACTTGGACAAAACAAAAGCTTTCAGGAAAACTGAGCAACTGTTTGTAGCAT
The DNA here is from genome assembly GCF_019279795.1 of Protopterus annectens. Lineage (NCBI taxonomy): Eukaryota > Metazoa > Chordata > Ceratodontiformes > Protopteridae > Protopterus > Protopterus annectens. The sequence goes on from NC_056747.1 coordinate 609,374,216, forward strand.
ATGCTGCAGGATCACAGGGCAAGGCTATCTCAAAGCAGACTATATTGAAATGGATTGGGCACTGTATTTGTTACTGCTGCACACAGCATGGAAAATCAGTCCCAAATAACATTAGGCCACATTCAACCAGGACAACAGCCACTTCAACAGCCTTTCCCAGAGGAGTACTTACCAAGGAAATTTTGGAGGCTGCAACTTGGAGTTCAGTGCACACCTTTACCAAGCATTACCACCTGCCTCTTTACTCTAAATCCAGAGCAGGATTTGCCACTGCAGTTCTGCAGGGCCTCATAGCCAATCCTCTTTATAGACCAGCCACCCAACCTTAGCTTTGGAATTCTACCCAAGTGTAATGACTGCAGCAGTGTAACACAATGAACATAGTACAGTTTTGTACCTACCATAAATGTAGATGTTCGAGTGTTCACACTGCTGCAGTCCAGGTTACCCTCCCTCCATCCCCTCTGAACTAGCTGGATTCATCTGTACCTTTCTATCCTATACAACCTTTGTGGTGTATTTGCTTGTAACTCTAGGTATTGTTTTCATTTTTTATGTATATTTTTTATTAGCAATATGTATTGCCTACCTACTTGGGGGCATCTGACATATGGGACAAGAAAAACTGAAGAAAATGGTGTCGGATGCATCTTATATACTCCTGGCGCACTGACGTCAGGGAAGAAGCTACAGCAACCAACGCCAGACCAAGACTTTGGAACTCTGGCTGACTGCAGGACCGCCTGACAGCAGGATAACCCAAGTGTAATGACTGCAGCAGTGTGAATACTCAAACATCTACATTTATGGTAGGTACAAAACTGTACTTTTCTCATTCTCCTCAGCCTGTGGACATCTCAGTCTCTCTGCTGCTTCTGTTTCCAAATGCCTGGCCTCCAACGCAAGTCTCTTTAGCTCCAGATGGATTTTAAGTCCTCTGCAGAAAGGTTGAGCTGTCCATTTTCTGAGTGTTGTACATCTCCACGGTCAGTCTGATCATCCTCCTGGTTGCTATTCTGATACAATTGTGACCAAAGCTGCAATCATGTATGCTTTAGTCAGGTTTCCATGCACCAGTCATTTAGCCTGGCACGTCTCAGCCAACTGGCTCCTTGTCAGCTTACCGTACTCCTCTGCTGACATGCTTGCTTGCTCTCCCTGACTAACTAAGCTAACAAAAGAAAAAAAACAATTGTGATCTGAACTTTGAATATTCACTGTTTGGTTGATTTAGAGTACAAAAACACCTTCAGTGATCACTGTACACAAGCTACAGGAATACACCATCCACACCACTACAAACCAATTAATATGTGATGTAGCTAACTCACCACTATCAAACAATTAATATTTGATGTGGATATCCCACCACTGCCAAACAATTAATATGTTGTGTGGATATCCCACCACTGCCAACCAATTAATATGTGACACCTGCACACTGGCCCAGAAATCAAGGAGCCTCAATCCTCACCACTGGCACCAGTGAGGGGTGGGCACATTGGGAGGATAACAAGTGCACACACAGTAAAGTACAATTTCACTTAAGAGCACACAGAGATCACAGTCAGTCTGGGGCTGGTTTCTCCCTTTCTTTCCAGATCCTCAATAAGACTCCCCACTGGCACAGCTGTAGGGTCCAGATCTCAGCCTAGTGGTCAAGCTAAAACTTCCAGCACCCTCTCTGTCCAACCAGTGCTTCCTCTCCCTGCCCAATTAGCTAACGCACACACACTTTAAGATTTGATTTAGATACAAACACACAAACTCCTGGGGAAGGCTGGCATAGGTTCTCCAGCTTTGCCCCCTTTCTGCCCAGACTATAAGGTAGTACCGACTGCCACCAACCTCTATTATCAGCTACTATAAGGCCTTTCCCAAAAAGTGACCAGTTTCACTGTGTAATATTACTGTTATCCAAATAGTAAGTGTGACTGAGCAGCAAGATTATTGGAGTGGCTTGGACAGTATCACCAAATACATGCAAGTACTCTCTAAGAGCTTAAATTATCCCTACACAAAACAGCCACAGTTGAAAGGTTTAAAAATATTAAATGATAAATAATAAAAAATACAAGACAAATCTCATCAGTTCAACACAGTGCTAATCAAAAGTTCAGAAATTACAGGAACCTTAAAACAATATTGTAGGATAGTCTGACATAAATATAGAAAAACAGGTAGACTAATTTAACTCTAAGAGAAATGCAAAGTTTTAAATAACTACTTACATACAGAACAAGCATGTGCTGGTGAGTTGTTTTCAGATCCAGATCAAGATACAAAATGCTCAGTCTTTGTCTCTGAGAAACTCTTAAATTGATAATACCCAGTACTGCTGAGTCATTTCACATTACATCATTTTTATCATTTCTCCTTTAGTTCCCAGGCTAACCGAAACTCAAAATTGACATTTCTTTGTAAGCTACACCTGATCAGGAAGCCACACAAATACAATACACTTTTATATGTAAAATCTAGCCATTATCTCTGTCTTAATAGCAATAGAAAGAATTTGCTAGTCCAGACATCCTGTATCTGAGCTTGAGATCAAACATAGGTGTACTTCTTTACTTAACAGCTTTCTTCCAGCAGGGTGCACTGTGATTGCATTTTTGAAGCTCAGTACAACATATAGTTTAATCATAACATATAATTATCTTTACACTTGTAAAATAAGCCTGTGGCTTACATTAATATTTACAATGACAGAATGATCTACAAAATTCTGTCTAGCTAGGCTGGCAGCCTTCATAACACTTATGCTATTATTGAGGTCCCATTCAAGCAGATTGCCATGGATCTTGTAGTTTCATCAGTAACGTCAAATAATGACTGCTAGTACATTCTGATTATTATTAACTATCCTATGAAATTCCTGGAGCAGCACCACTGTGAAAAATACATTTCTAAAGCGCTAGTGTTACTTTTCCCCAAAGTATGGCTACCCGAGAAGTTCTCACAGACCAAAAAACTCCATATATGTCCAGGTAAGGTATAAGCTTGGCTAGTGCTTTAAAGTAAAACAATTAACTTCAGTTTAGCACCCACAAACTGATGGGTTAGTGGAGTACTTTAATAAAACTCTAAAGTGTGTGCTATAGAAGACTATAAAACAAGATGCTAGAGAGACTGTGATCATTTACTTCCTTACCTCTTGTTTGCTACAGGAGTTACCCCATCCTTCGTCAAGAGTTACCCCATTTGAATTACTGTATGGGAGACATCTTGAGGCATACCTATGAGACCTGTGATGGAAAAAAATCCCTTTTGAAAGTATAATAGCATGCAGCACAAACTTGCAAAAATAGACTGAGATTTGTCAAGCCAATCGATATTGTAGGAAATTTGCAAAGGGCACATGAAATGAAACAGAGTTTAAAGTGGGGAAAAAAGTATTAGTCCCTTCTACAGAGAACAAATTCCAGTCAAGATGTCAAGGATCCTTTGAGGCAGTAGGAAGAAAATGAAGTGAAGTACAAAAGTAAAACAGTAGAAAAAGAGGGTCAGAGCAGATATAGCAGATAAATATGTTAAATTATGCAGGGAAGGGGAAGATTCTGTAGTCAGCTTGGGGGCTCAGACAGACACTAATAGTACAATACTAGGGAATACTATCTCTACTGTTACACTATACTAAACTTTAAGACCCAGAGATAAAATGTGAAATGATTCTGAATAAATAACAATTTTTTGAGTTAGCCCGTAGTCCAATTTAATTTAGCATTATATCATAATGGTGCCAGTGAGAAAATAAACATAAAATTATACAAGGTACCAGAATCTCAAAGAAAGGAATAAGTGAGAATGATGCTTAAACTGGGAGGTACTGAGGAGTCTCAAAGTGAATGGGACAGTCTGATTGCCTTCTTTCTTGAAAACAACTTTAGTATATCCACAAAGAACAACAGTTTGAATTCATTCCCAATCTTCATGAGTGGAATCATAAAACATTTCATTATAACAACTGTCATACATCTCTAAATAAACTATTTACAATGCCTTACCTATATTTATGGGGACATGATAAAATTAAGTACTTGGGAGTATGGATTAAAAATGATTATGTTATGACAGCTAAGGATATGGAGGAAGAGAAACTGAAAAATTGGAAGCTCTGTTTTATGGATATGGATAGCAAGATACAAACAGTGAAAATGTTTTTAGTCCCTTTAGTTTTATACACAGGTCAGGTATGTTTTTATTAACCAGATGAGAAGCTGTGGATATCAATGAATAAAGAGTTGAAGGATTTTATCTGGGAGGGGAAGAGGACAAGAGCCAAGTGTGAAAAGTTGATCCTGCTAGTAGAACAAGGTGGTTTGGGATTATCTGATTTGAAGGGGTATTTCATAGTTACACAGGCAAGGCACCCATACATAGCACCATCTGAAACCTATAATTAAAAGTGGAAAGGGATGATGATGAAACAAAGGAGGAGAAGAAACTAGGATTTTGGATGCAGATCCTTAAGGAGAATAACAATAACCATACAGAATATTATATTCATAAAATAGCATAAAGTATTTTAAGAACTAAGCCAACATGGGAATGGAAAAGGAGATTCTTCCAGTAGGGATGACTGCAATTAAGGGTACAGAGAATAGGCAAGAGAGAGCTGAAATTTACTGGAGAAAAATGGGTAAAGGAACCACGGTACTGGGAGCAAATATTTAGAGAGGGAAAGATAATAGAATGGGAATAGGTCAAAAATTCATTTGGACTGCAGGCTAGAGATTGTCTTCCAGAGTATAGGCAAAGAGAAAGGAATAGGGAGATCCTAAGTGAAAAAACAGCATTGATAGAGTCTTTAGTAGAATCTATAACAGATGCTGCTGTTAAAAAGTGATAATTATTAGGGCATATAAAATATTGTATGATAAGTATAGGTGTCAATCAGAGGAGGTTAGAAAGGATTGGGAAGAGAGATTGGATAAGCAATTCACAAAGAAACTGTGGGAGGATATATGTATAACTCCCAAATATTCAACAAAGTCTAGAAGATTTATGATCTTTGCTTGGAAGTGTTTGCATAGGTATTTTTATACCCCAAGCCAACTTCAAAGAATTTTTTCCTCAGGTAGATTGCAAATGTTGGATGTGTGATGGGGAGGAAAGGAAGAAAAGGGTAATTGGGAACATATTTTGGGAGTGTAATGAGTTGGCGGATCTTAAAAATTCTCTGTAGATTACTCTATCAGGAAATACTCATTGAGCAAATTGATGTAACTAAGGAAATCATTTTTGAACTATGACACATAATCTGAAGTGTCTAGATATAGTAAGGTCTTGCTGGTTTTAATTTTGGTGACTGCCCATAAACACAATTGCTAGAAAATGAAAATCAAAGTCTAAACCAGCCATACTAGTAGTATCGACTATAGTAACAGAGATAAAAGAACTGGAAGTGGGATCTTTAGAAAATGTTAAGAGCAAATTACATAGAAAAAAAGGAAATTGTGGGAAGAATACATGCAGAATAATGTTTTGGAGGAGGAATTAGGTTTAAGGGAAGGCAGGAATTGAGTGAGTTTTGTAATGTTTGCCTGACGATGACTGTATAGAAGATAATTATGTGATGTATAATATTTGGAACTGAAAGTATGTCAATATGGTTTGTTTTCATGTATATAAATGTATGACTGGCTGTGTCATAAGTGCTAATTTAATAAAGATGTATCTTGTTTATAAAAATCTATTTACAATGCCGATGTGTTCTGATGGTAGCTGAGAGAAGAAGAGAGAGAAAGCAACTCATGTTAAAATTATTTCTTTCATATACCTTAGTGAGCATTCATAGTACATTCAACAGATACACACATTGTTTTATCTACCTATAGGGCATTTTTGTTAATTATTTCTTCCATGTTAACACCTGCAATATCTATTGCTTATTTATGGGTTAAAGTGCTGGAGCCTCAAGGCACATTTTAGTTGCATTTTCTTAATTCTTGGATCCCCTGTTGTAAGTTCTAGTGAAAAAAAAAACTGTTCAATACTGTCATCTCCTTTACTGCTGGAAGAGTCCTTGCATGTCCACTTCCTGGTTATCCATTTCTTGTATAGAGCTAACAGAATACCCAGTAGTGCTGATTCCAAGTCAGTCCATTCTTCCATGAGATATTCTTCAGTTAATAGAAATAAAGGGTCTACAACAATCTTTCTGAACCAATGTGTGTTAATCAGTTAGACGGCCCCCTCCTTAAATTGTTTGAAACTGGAACAGCTCTCAAACGTGTGCCTCCAATCTCTAATTATTATCGGATCATATCTCCTACAATTCTGACTAGCAGTATTATACATCCTATGTAACTTTGCTGGAGTGTAGAAGAACTAGTGTAGACATTGCCATCTGGAAAACTTGTATATTTTGTAGATTGTAGCATATCTGTTACGAAGGACTATTTTATCCCTGTTTCCACAAGGGCCTGAGTCACCCAAATCATATTTCCGAGTTTTTTACCAGTTTTTAAATGTACTTAAATGTTGGCCTAACAGAATTTGGTTTGTGTTATGCTTATCTAGTGTGTGGATTCTCACCTTGGACTTCCATTATCAGATTGAGTAGCTTAGGTCTTCTCTCATCGATTCTATTTACTATATTTCAGCTTCTTAAAATTAAATTTTAGTTACTAGCTTTTCCTCAGACTGAATACTGCTTCAAAAGTATTCAAGATTTCATTCCTTCAGGTGATGCTTGTTGTTTCCAAAATTTCAGATTTTATATCCTGTTCATCCATCTATTTAGCTCTTTGTCTCCCATTTCTCAACTAGGGAACTGCCTTATTGGTGGTAATTCCAATTTCCAGTCTAGCAATGAAATTATTTTCAGTTGGACCTGTATATGTATTAATCAAAAAATCAACTATTTCAAGTTTACTTGGTCTAGAGTGACATTTCAAGTTAACCCCCCCCCCCCATTTTTTTAACAAGCTTTTTTTGAACTACTTCATAGAATGCCTTATTCAAATTATTAAAAACAAAAGTTAAAGGTCACCACCTTCATATACATTTCTAGGTCAGGAACTCTCAGTCCTACCAAATATCTTGACAGCACTAAACTTTTCCATGCCACTCAGTGAGACTTACTGGCCCATATAAACCTAAAAATGCATTCCTTCAGGTTTTGGACAACCCTGCTGGAGGACAGGAATTACCTATGTAACATGTATAGAGTAGTATGCTCATTGGTACATTCACAGCTGTGGGCAGTATAGATGCACCAAACTCATGTCACACTGCATGAAATTGCTAGACAGGGGAATTAATAAATATGTAGAACAGTAGAAGGTAAGATGGGAAATGAGCATTTGGATTCATAACAGGATGCAGCAAAACTGACTTAATGTTTGCAGTGAAACATGTAATTGAGAAGAAGTTAGAGATGAGGGAAGAGTCCAACTGGGCATTCCTAGACTTGGAGAAAGCATATGACAAGGTCTCAAGAAAGCTTATTTAGACAGCTCTGCAATGGTTCAAACTGCTGGAAACATGAGTACAATTAGCACTGGCTATGTACAAGGGGTCAGTGGCACCAATGTGAACAGTGCTTAGAGTCACAGAGAGGGGTTCCTAGTGGAAACTGGTGTGCAAAATGGTTTAGCTCTGAATCTACAACTGTTTGTACTGGTGATGGACTGCATTATCAAATAGGTCAGAGGGGACAGATCAACAAAGCTTCTGTAAGAAGATGATGTGGCACTACAAATAGATTCTGACCAGTAACTTAAGCAAATGTTAGGGAAATGGAATGCAAAACTGAGGGCACATGGATTGTGAGTGAGTACAGACAAGATATGTGTCATTGCAGCAAATCGGGAAATCAGAAAAAGCTGAAAACTGAGACAGAAGGGAAAATAGTGGAACAGGCTAACAGGTTCAAATATCTCGGAGGGGTGGTTGAGGAGAAAAGAAGTCTAAATGAGGAAGTCAGCACTAGCATCAGAGGGGCTGCAGCCAACTGGCATAGAGTAACAAGGTTAGCGTGTGTGACAGAAGAATGCCAATGAATGTGAAAAGTGTTTAAATAGTGGTGTGACTAGTACTAGTGCATGGTACACAAACGTGGACACTCAAGACAGAGCAGATGAGGAAGGTAGAAGTGAAGGAGATGGAGTGTCTTAGATGGGTGGGAGGATGCACACTAGGACAGACAAAAAAGACACCAGAGTAAAACCCAAAGTAGCTCTAATTGCAAAGAAGATCAAATTAAAATAAATTGCAGTGCTTCAGGTACATGTATAGGAAAGCAGAAGACAATTTGGAGAACAAGATATGGAAGAAAAACTGGAAGAATGCAAGACAAAATGAACAGCATCCAGCAAGAAAAGGGATAGATCGCATAAGAGAAGACTTGCAACAGTTAGACATGACTTGAAAGTAGGAGAGTGGTATTGAATCTAGAGAGATGGCAACAGTGGACATGACACTCCAACCCATGCAAAAAAAAAAAAAATGGGAAAATGACATTATAATATGATATTATGCTTCCATACTGCTTTAATTCTCTGTTGAAAGTCCAATAGGAGATTATTCCAGAGTAACACATGTGGTACATGTTTGTTCTAATTGAGTGCAAACTAGACTGATGTATCATATATATTCCAAGCTACTGATACCCCAAGTTATCTTAATGTTGTAGGACCCCATAAATATGGGAACTCTGTGTGTAATGCTTCTGTTGATCTAAAACTTATTAGTAGGCTTCTAATCTTAATTTCAGAAGTGAAATTGTCCAATCTCGCCGTTTGTTCTTACACACAGGTTCGGAGCCGATCCTTGGCTCTGAGTCGGCCGCATCACCAGCTCCGCATCTTCGAGAAAGCTCGAGGCACAGTAATATCCCATGATCCTCAGGTGGTAACCCTCAGATCTAGTTTGCCGCTAGCAGCAGATCGCATCGAGAGGCTCGGGCCAGTAGAAATTTTACTGTATATTTCTTGTTTTATACTTCTAATTTTACAATTTATACTCTTTCTTTATAGTGTTTGATAAGTTTATTATATAGTTGTTGTTTAAGATTAGTTTAGTTAGTTTGTTACTTTAAAATTCTTAGTAAAGGCCTTAGGCCGTTTTTTCTGTAAGAATTTACAGTACTTTAAAAAAAAAAAAAAAGATAGTTTTTTGCCTTTAACTTTTTCTATTTTTCATATATATATATATATATATATATATATATATATATATATATATATCATAGTGTGCTGTGTGTTTTTTTTACAGTTAGATATATATATTACTTTTAAATTGTATTATAGGGATTTTTTCTTAAGAGTGCTGTGTTTTTTTTTTTCTTGGATTTTTCCCTTTATGTTAAAAATGTCAGAAAAGACCAAAAGTGGTTTTAAAAAGTGTCAGTGCGGACAGAAGATGTCCATTACTGGCAACCACTCATCCTGCGTCTACTGTCTTGGCCCTCTCTACTTGCAGGAAGACTGTTCCATCTGTCATTCCTTTAGTGGGAGGGTCATGCTGGAAAGACGCAGGAAGTTGGTGGACAGCAGGTTGCTTAAACCCGAGTTTCAGGAGGCCCTGGACAAGGCTGAACAGGTTTCAAAGTCTTCAAAGGGGTCGAAGTCTTCAAGAGTGTCGGAGCCCAAGGTCATCGGCTCCGAGCACCTCTTTTCAGATTCGGACACCGGCTCCTATGACTTCGGTGCCGGGTGTCGAGACTTTATCTTTGCACGAGGCTCAGGTCTTGGAGCCAGTAACAGAGGTACCACCATCTGCTATCCTTCGCTCGGTGACGGCTTCGATCCCTTCAACCCGTTCTTCGAGGCCACTTTCCGACTCCGATGTGAACCGAGAGGTACAGAAGCTCATGGAGACCTCGGCTTTGTCCAAATTAATCGAGGTTTCGTCCCAGCTGGTTTCGAAACTCGAAGCTATTCCAGTTCCTTCAACACTTCCTCCTCCGAGACCCGTCGAGTCATCAGTGTTAGGAGTCGAAGAACCGATGATTGTAGAGCCCTCGGTGCTGAAGCCACCAGTAGTGCTATCGGCTCCGTTGACCTCGATTTCTTTGGAACCAGCCGGAGAGTCTCAGAGCCGAAGATCTTTCCTGGGTTCCTGGGGGGATAGTCGAACTGAGATATCGGTTCCGACTCTTCCCCTCGATGCCTCGGCTCAGATCAGTTCGGATCCGTCCTCGGTGTCGGAGCTCATGGTTCCGATTCCGGAGAAACAACCTCCTTCTTCGGATCGGGTCGGATCTTCGGGTCGGGGCACTGGTGCCTTTGACATCATGAGGAAGGTCTTATCTGATCAGACACATACTTCATCGGTATCTTCATCTCCTTCCCCAAAAGATCCGCGTTCTGCTTCTGTGCCTTTGGTACCTACCAAGTGTCGAGACCCAATGCCTCAGAAGTCCCCACAGGGCGACTCTGGTTCCTCAGATGCATCCCCAGAAGCTCCCGCTGAGGATGTTCCGAGGAAACGACTGTGCAAGAGAAGGCACATAGATTCCCCTCAGGAATCTCTCACATCTGGTACCGATTTAGATGAATCAGAAGGGTCCCCATGGTCCACCTCTGAGGATGTCTCGTTTGCAGACATTTTGGAAATCCTGAAGCAAAGAGGGGACTGGCAAACCCTTACCCCTTCTGTGGATGAATCGGTCTTACTGAAGGCATTTGGGACTCAACCTTCTACCTCCTGGGTGACTCCACCCTTTGACGATCTCATGGATCTAATAGCTCGGAGGGCTTGGGAAACACCTGATACAGTGGAACCAGTCCCTCGTAAACCAAACAAATACATGACGGCTCCCCAAAATAAATCCTGTCTTACAAAAGGAGTTCCCGTAGATACTATGGTGGTGGCGGCGGACACTAAGAAAGAGATGTTTGAATCATCTTCCTCTGTCCATCCTTCTAATAAGGATTCTACGACAATGGACAGATATGGGAAGCGCATATTTAGTTTGGCGACTTTTTCCATCCGATCGCTCAACTACCTTACGCATTTCACGAGTTTACAGAGAGATCTCATTAAGGAACTGGGAGATACTCTCCAGGGACACACAGATGCTGCTGTCGCCGAGAAAGTGACAGTGCAACTTAGCACCCTAAATTCCATAGTCAACTCATCCATGAGGCTGATTTCATACGCAGCCGAAGGGTCGAGTAGAGCGGCAGCTTCAGCGATCGCCCTGAGAAGACAATCCTGGTTGCGCTTATGCTCCTTTGCGGAAGCCTTTAAGTCTTCCTTTGCCAACGCCCCCTTCGATGGTGCCTCCTTGTTTGGGCCCAAAGTAAAGGAGACTCTCACGAGGTGTGAACAAGAAGGGAAGACCCTGTCTGCCGTAGGGGTCCGTTTTTCCGTTCCATCTAGACCCTACCCTAAAGGGCAACGAGGAGGAAAAATGTGGTTCCGAAAGACTCCGGGATCTTTTCAGCACACCCAAAGCGACGCCCCCTCCAGAGGCAGAGGAGGGGGAAGAAACGGAAGATGCCACCCAGCCGGCAGAGGGGGTCCGCAAAATCAGGGTGACAGAGAGACCTTCTCTGGAAAGCCCTTCCAGCACTCCTGAGTGCAGGCCCAGCTGTCCTACTCTGGAGGCAGTCGGGGGTCGCTTGGCTTTATACCCAGAGGCCTGGCTAAATCTTACATCAGATTACTGGGTAAAAAGCATAGTTACCAGAGGCTACAACATCCCCTTCATAAAAATGCCACCCAACTCCAAAAAACTCCCAGACGTTCCACCCAGTCTGCGAGACCAAGCAAACAGAGATAGGAAGGTTGCTCGAAAACAGAGTCATCCAACCAGTCCCAGCGGACCAAATAGGATCCGGAACTTACTCAAGGTTCTTTTTAGTTCCAAAGAAAACAGGGGACTGGAGGCGACTTTTAGACCTCAGCAAGTTAAATACCTTTGTGAAAAAGGAAAAGTTCCGGATGGTCACGCTTCAGTCAATCCTCCCTTTTCTGCAGAAGGGCGACTGGATGTGCTCTATAGATCTCAAAGACGCATACTACCATATCAAGATGGCCAGGGCGTCCAGAGATCACTTGTGCTTCCGGCTGGGAGCCAGTCATTTCCAGTTTCGCGCTCTGCCCTTTGGTCTCACCTCAGCCCCCAGGGTGTTCACCAAATGCATGGCAGTAGTAGCGTCTCACTTGAGACGAAACGGATTCCAGGTGTTTCCTTATCTAGACGACTGGCTCCTATCCTCCACCACCGAGTATCGTCTTCTACAAGCCAGGGACTACAACATCAGTCTTTGCTCTTCACTAGGCATAACGGTGAATTTTGGAAAATCTGTCTTATCGCCGTCACAGCGTATCTTATTTATAGGAGCACAGCTAGACACTTCCCTGGCTCAAGTTACTGTCCCCCCACCAAGAGTATCAGACCTCAGGCATCAAATTTCGCTCCTTCTTCACAAGAGAGTCCCTGCACGACAAATATTAAGAGTGCTAGGCTTGCTGGCAGCCTCCCTTCTTGTAGTTCCTTTAGGCAGGATGCACATGAGGATTCTTCAATGGATGCTATTCGCCCAGTGGTCATATCTACTACTTCCACTGTCTCACGAAATCTTGATCACGAATTCTTGCAAGAAGGATCTCTTGTGGTGGATACACAGTCAAGAGCTAACACTAGGATGACCGTTTGTCTTACCCAGTCCGGTAGCAACTCTAACCATGGACGCTTCCCTGATAGGGTGGGGGGGATTCTTTCAGGGATAAACAGTCCAAGGTCAGTGGTCCAACTTGGTGTACAATCTGCACATCAATGTTCTAGAGCTGAGGGCAGTGTTTCTAGCATTGCAACACTTTCACAAGTCCTTACCTTGGGGAACAGTGATAGTTCAGACAGACAACATGTCAGTGGTCTGGTACATAAACAAGCAAGGGGGAACCAGATCTTACCCGTTATGCAGAGAGGCCCTCAGAATTTGGCAATGGGCAAAGTCCACTGGACACTTTCTGATAGCAACGCACATCCCGGGGACTTCCAATGTAATCGCGGACAGATTGAGCAGAGCCATCCTGTTCCCTCACGAGTGGTCCCTCAAACCTCAAGTGGCGGAAGAAATCTTCCGCAGATGGGGCCAGCCTTGCTGCGACCTGTTTGCATCCCCATTGAATGCCAAATGCAGAAGCTACTTTGCCCTGTTACCCCCTCCAGGGGGTGTCCCAAGGATGCACTGGTATACGATTGGCCCCCGGGTCTCCTTTACGCTTTTCCTCCTGTTCCACTGATTCCCAGGTTTTTGCAGAAAGCCAAATGTCTGGACAGGACCATAATACTGATAGCCCCATTCTGGCCTCGACAAATCTGGTTTCCCTTCCTTCAATCTCATCAAGTGGAGGAACCATGGATACTAGACCCAGAGCCAGACCTGTTGACACATTCGTCGGGAGCTCCTCACACCTTCCTCAAGTCCCTCAAACTGACAGCTTGGCTGCTCCGCTTCCCATCTTAGCCAGGTTGGAGTTACTATCCCCTGCAGTACAACAAATTATTGTATCTTCTCACAAACCATCTACAAGGAAATTGTACAACAGCAAATGGAACCGTTTTGCGCACTGGGCCGCCAAACAAGGTATAGATCCATTCGGGGCTCCAGTACACAAGATACTAGATTTCCTTACCACACTTATTCAAGAAGGAGCATCAACACCCACTATAAGAGTTCAACTGGCTGCTATATCCAATTTTCATACTGGCCGTGAAGATGGTTCTCATGTCCCACAGGCTTTGTAAAGCCTTCATGAAAGGTGGCTTTCACCTCCGTCCCCCCTTTCATAATCCAATAGCCCCTTGGAATCTTAATCTCATGCTGTCACAACTCATGTTGCCCCCATTTGAACCAGCAGCCACAACTCCGTTAAAATTTCTTTCGTGGAAAACACTTTTTCTGGTTGCCATCACTTCCACCAGGAGAGTTTCAGAGATACAGGCTCTATCTATCCGACCCCCGTACATGATTTTTCATCCAGATAGAGTAACCTTGCGCACCAATCCGTCCTTCCTTCCGAAGGTTTGTTCGATTCAGAACATCAATCAATCTATCGAACTACCTACCTTCTTTAAAAATCATTCCAATAAGTTAGAATACACATTGCACAAGTTGGACGTTCACAGACAACTAAGATTTTACTTACATAGAACAAAAGAGTACAGAAAGTCAGATCAACTATTTGTCTCATATGCTGACCAAAGAAAAGGACAGGCAGTAACGAAGGTTACCTTATCCAAATGGCTCTCAGATTGCATAAATTTGGTATATGCTGAATCGAAACAGCAACTCCCTTTCAAACCCAGAGCTCATTCTACAAGGGTGATTGCTACCTCTTTAGCCCATACCGCTCATTTGCCTTTAGATACCATTTGTGCAGCGGCAACTTGGGCAAAACCACATACTTTTATCACCCACTATAAGCTAGACAAAAGCTCCAGGGACAGGGTCACGTTTGGTTCCACTGTACTCAGGAATGTTCTCCCTTGAGCCACCCGGGAAAAAGGAGCTAGGGACGCTACCCGTGTGTAAGAACAAATGGCGAGATTGAACAATTTCAAATTAAGAAGTTATGTCTTACCATAACGATCCATGTGAATTTTTCATCTCGCCTTTGTTCTTACATTCCCCCCTCCATTCCCCGTCCTGCTGTCTGGGAGAACGGTTTTCAACTAAATTCCTTTTCAGCCTTTTCTAGATACGGTTGGCATGTTATTGTGCATTAGTAATGGCATCTTTTCTCCTCTACTTGACAGTAGGGTTCCAGATACTGTGTAGTTTCTGTTTATAAGTGTTCTAGACACAGTTCTAAAAGGGATTCTTCTGGTATAGCAAACTAGATCTGAGGGTTAGCACCTGAGGATCATGGGATATTACTGTGCCTTGAGCTTTCTCGAAGATGCAGAGCTGGTGATGCAGCCGACTCGGAGCCGAGGATCGGCTTCGATCCCGTGTGTAAGAACAAAGGCGAGATGAACAATTCACATGGATCGTTATGGTAAGACATAACTTCTTATTATTCTGTATTCAGATATATCCTCATAATTTTGAGATAGTTTTAGCAGGGGTTTCAATTATTTGCTGGGATCCTTAAATTAACCAAATGGTCATCTACATATAACAATAAATAATAAGTATCTGCTAAATATTTGTATCCTGTCACTTGTTCTGATCTTAGTTTGCATATTAAGGGTTCCAAATATGATGTAAATAGCAATAGCTAAAGAGGATAGCTTTGCTGCTGCATTTTGTTTTCTTGAATAGTTGTGAAAACCATCCCCCTATCTTAACATTCACAAATATCCCATTATGAAGTATTCCCACCAGATTAAAAAACTACCCAGGAAACCAAATTTCTCTTAAGTACCATATATAAAGTTCCATTTGACTGTTGAATTCTTTCTCTGTGTCAATGTTTGCAGTTAGTAATGAGTTTTGCTCCAAACTGGCCCCTCAGTTAGAAGCAGTATTTTATCAATGTTACCAAAAGTCTGCTTTCCTTAAGTAGATCCAGCCTGATCACTGTGAATTAGGTCTGGAAGCCACAGGGCCACTCGTTTAGCCAGCATAGTCATGAAAACATATAATCAGCATTGAGGACCTGGCTTGTAAGATGATGTCTTTAACAGGTTGCAAGTTTGCTGAAATTAATGCCCTCTTCCAAATCTCTGGGAGTACCTCAGTTTTGAAAACATAGTTGGCTAAATTCAAGAAGTCTTGGAGAAAAACTCATCCTAATTCATTATATATTTCAACTTATAGGGAGTCTATGCTTGGTGCTTCTTTTGTTTTTTTCTTGTTCGGTGCCTTTCTTGATTCTTTTTCTGATATAGAGGAGATGAGGGCTTCCGGTTGTAAGTGAGACAGTTGTTTAAAATCTAAGCCCCTAAAGAAGTACTCTACATTTTCAAGGTTTCTCCACAGCACTGGATGTTCTGTATGTAAATTCTAAACATGTTCACAATCCCCAAAAGGGGGTCTTGGAATTTGCCCCATGTTTATAGTCTTAATTTCTGTGACCAAACTTGCAGTTGTCTGTACTCTCAACCTTGCCACTACTGTTCTTTAACCTCACCAGCTATAAGCAAAATATCCTAATTTTAAAGGTTGTTTTAAGTTTATTACCTTTTTAACTGCTAGTTTATCCTTTATCTCATCCCACTTAAGTCTTACTTGCTGTTCTGTTCCTAAATCACTTCCTCTGTTTTGCTCATAAATTCATGCAATCCATTGCTAACTCATGCCACACATAGTGGGCAACTCATAACCCTTCCCAAAGTGGGCTGTCACATACCTATAGTGCATTGTGTGGTCCAACAATGCCTTAACCCCACAGTATATGTCTTTTATCAACTAGCAATGTTCCTAGCTAAACCAAAGCTTGTTTATTTAGGATAGTGTTTTATTAACTATAGGAGAAATATATATACTTAAGCTGCATGTTAAATCTTTGAATCCCATCTCCCTGAAATATCTTGCAATGAATTTCTCTGTTGGTGATGGCCTTAATAGTCTTAGGTCAGAGTGTACTTCATCCGGAAGAATTATTGCATTCCAGTCTTATCATGCATTCCTCCCTAAGATAGATCCAATCCCTACATGTTAGATGTTATGAATATAAATATGCTGAAAGATAAAGCATAGAATAAAAAGTTTGCTTGAATATATGTATAGAGTTTAGCAATGTAAAATGTGCATTCATACTATATGTATAACAGACAGGCTTCTCTTCACAGCATCAAAAAGAAAAGCCTAACAAAGCAATATTGGAAAGCAAGGATTATATGATTTTCTCATGTTTGCAGAACAAATATCTATTAACAGACATCCTTTTTTATAAATTCAGCAATACATGATGTTTTTCCAGTAGGAACAGCTTATACAGATGTTTCCTTTCAGAATGGCATCCTCACATCAGCAAAAGTGCTTAAATCACAAAAGGACAATAGAAAAGTCTAAAAACAGACATTATGTGACTTCCCACATAAGGTCAGAAAAACATACCAAGAGGAAATGGGTGCGTGCCTAGCTCTGTATATAGCAATTGTAGTAATTCAGTTATGTGAGAGAAGGACAGAGAAAGGTATTTTGTAGAAGTCATCATTCATATCTGTAATGAAGGAAAACTTTGTAAATATATGCTACAAATCTGACAGACTACGTGTGGTTTGTTATAAAATAAGTTATCTGTAACTGTGCTTATAGCTGCAAAATATATTTCTTTATCAGTGTGCAATTTGAAAGGCTTGGCGCTTTAAACAGACTACAGATGGAGTCATGATGTGTCTCTGATTCAGCAGTAAACAGCACAGCAAGACTGTGTGTTTTAAGAAGACTTCAAATCCCACAGTAAGCAAGCAAGCAGAGAGAGAGCTCAAAATATTTTTTCAATGGCGAGGCAGCTGAGTGACTAGCTCCATATAATTTTTTCAATGGCAAGCTAGCCTGCATTTGAACCTAAAATCTGCATTCAAACACAGGAGGAGTGATGGTAAGCCCTGCAGAGGGTCACTTCATTCAAATTGCAGTAACTAACATTTGTACGTATGTGTAAATCCTAAACAGAAGTATTCCAGTTTATGTAGCTTGCAGTAGTAAAGTTTTTTAGACGTCTACAATCCGGAGTGAGACTAGTTCAAGAAATTCTCAGTGCCATAAATTCTTCAAGAAAAGGTGAATGTCCACTAGCACAGTAGTCCGCTGCCTGTTGTGCTTCACCAGCTTCTCAAGTGACTCTGAAAAATTTCTAGCCATCTGCAATAACAGCTTGATCACCTGTTTTCTTGCTAACTGGTAAGACTTTTTTCTGTGTCACATATTTAGTGTGGATGATGTTAAAGAGTTTGTATATTCTTAAGAGAGTTTTTATATTCTTAAGACAGTTTGTATATTCATACATAGTTTGTGTATTCCTAGACTGTTTGTATATTACTAGATAGTATGGATATTATTTTTAATTCATGCAGGAGTAAACCAAACTTTAGTAAATTGCTATGTTGATATACACAGCACATTAGTAAATGTAAAACCTTATTAGGGCATGTTAATAGTAAGGCATTATGCAAATGTATTACAATATTTGACTGGTATCTCAAAGAAAACCATGTGAAATATGACAAATGTTTATTTTGTGATTCAACAAAAACTGCATTTTGTGTATTATGCCATAAAGAAATATTGCATCATATTGCGAAAAAAATAGACTGTAAAGACAGATCTGAAGAATTAACTAAGGGTAAAGTGTTTCCATTACATTCTGATGTTGAACAGTTATGTCCTGTCACCACATGAGTCAAATCAGTTACTGATAGAACCCCTAGTACATTTTGTTACAAAGGAATGTAGTAAACTTCTAAAAGACAGACACAATGTTACAAAGGAATGTAGTAAACTTCTAAAAGACAGACACAATGAGTTCAGGAAGCTTAGACAAGTTATACACACATCTTTTCAAAAGTGTATAGGAGTTTCAAATTCAGCAGAACAGCTTACTAAAGAATGTCAGAAAGACCATACAACATTCCTGGAAATTCAACAGCAGTTGCAGGATAAAGGAAATAAATTAGCTGAACTGACAGAGACTGGGAACTTCCTGCATACACAGTTAATCTGTGCAAAAGAAATATATTTTATAATATGTTTATGTTTTGAAAATGGTTAAACATACATGGTAGGATGGTAGGATCTGATGTCTGGACAAATCATTCTTAAATGTTTTACTTTCATTCAGTTAAAGCAAGACATCTATTAGTACTACAGTAAAGTAAAGCATATGAATGCCATTCTTAGCACAGTCAAAAGGTAAACAAAACTGTTCTAGTGTATAAAATTAAATAAAAATAGATGAGTAAAAATTTAAAGTCACAAGACTGACATGCTTGTATAAAGATATACAGATACAAGACAGACATGCATGTATGTTCTTTTCATCTAGAGTACATCTGTTACAATACACAAGAATAACAGGCAGACAACAGCAAATATAAATAATATAAATATAAATGTGTTGGTTAAACTAATATCTATTTTGTTTTTTACAATTTGTTTATAATTATATAGTAACACCAAACAGTTAAAGTTCTGAATTTGAAAAATAAATAAAATCACAGATGGTATTAGTCAAACAGTTTTTGTAAAATTAATGGCAGGACAGTTAAATAGATAAATAAATAAAAATATACTGAAATCCATGTAAGGTAATTGTAAAATGATGTCTATTTATGTAGTATAAATGCATAGTTATGCAAATCACAATCACATTAAAGGAAAAATGCCAAAAGAATTAACTATAGTTTACAGAATATAAAATGTGAGCTCAGACCTTCCTAGACTGAATTAATAGTTACAGGAAATGCTGGAAAGATAAGATAAACAATAAGACTGATTTCCAGACAAGTAGCTTGAGTTTTTCTAAACCATCATTGTTATTAAAACATACTTGTTAAAATGTTTACATGCAACACTATTTGGTAATTGTAATAAAATGTCACAATTGTGCATAGATGTCACTGATAATCTGTTTGTAAGTAAATTTTAAAAGGACAAAAAAAAAACCCCAGTTGCATCAAGTACAGCCAGCAAATGGGCTATAGTATATATACAGTTCAAATCAATTGTGCAGGAGGGTGTAAATACCTACTAGAGGTAATATACAGTGAAAGCTTTATTTAGTAACCTAATAAAATAAATGTATAACCAAAGTGTTGGGCTAACATACATTCTATTTTCACAGCATAAAGCAGGTAAACAGTGCTGAAGTACTACAGGGGGAGGGGTACTTTCTCAGTTTTACACTGACTGTATAAGGGGGAGGGGCACTTTCTCAGTTTTACACTGACTGTATAAACAGTACTGCACAAGGGTCTGAAATAAAGCTACAGAAACAATAAACAACAAGGGTCTGAAATAAAGCTACAGAAAAAATAACAACAAGGGTCTGAAATAAAGCTACAGAAAAAATAAACAACAAGGGTCTAAAATAAAGCTACAGGAAAAAATATCTCATTCCTTCTTGACAATACTCTTATGGGGGGAAAACAGGTATTAGTGTATTAGAAATACTGGTAAACTGGATTAAACCTGACAGGATAAGATATTTTACAAGTTGTTAATAGCTATCATAATGGTTATTATTGTATTGTTTAGAATTAAATTGTATTTACAACCTGTTAAATTGTAAAGCTATACAAGAGATGGTTTAAAAAAAACAAGAGATGATTTATGGTTTAAAAAACAAGAGATGATTTAAAATTGCTTTATTAAAGCTATTCAAGAGAGAATAAAGATATGCAAAATGCATAAATGTTTCTAATAGCAAGAATGGTCATTATTTCAATATGTTTTTGACAAAACAATGTTGGTATAAAAAAGCATGAATATTTTTAATTGCTGAGTATGTAGTTTAAAATAACATGACATATGCATTTGGTGCCAGTTCCACTAGATATTTCTAAAGAGACATAAACATTTTCCAAGATTTTGCTCAATATTAATGTTATTAAATTTGTAAGATTAGACTAAATGTACTTTATAGTCATTGTATGTACAAATGCAGAAGAATTCCATACAAATGATAGTCTTTGTATGTACAAATGCAGAAGAATTCAGTACAAATTAAATAAATGTCTAGTAATAAATGTGTGAAAAACCATGTTTTAAAAAACTGGTCCAGTATACCTAGTAAATTGAAATGCATAAATAGCAAACAGTCTGTGTAAGTACATACTGTACAGGATACATCGTAATAAGTTCAAAAGTAATTTGTCAAGTTGTAATATCACTGGTTTTACCCCAGTAAAATAATTTTCAAATATTTATTATCTAGGCTCAGTTCAGTATTTTACCAAGATGTTATTGAGCAGTTCAGAGACATGAACACAATGTGATGGTTAAAATGACATTAAAACTGTATATTTTTAGCAGTGTATAAATGCTTGCAGTAGCACATAGTTATTGTCTCTTATAGTTAATTCAACACTTGCAAAGAGTTAATGAAACAATTCTAAGTCATAAATTAAATTCTGTGATTGCAAAAGAATAAATTAATCAAGTAAAATTAAAACAGACACAGCTCATAACTGATAAAATATTTTCACAGAATGGTCTGCAAAAGAAAAAGTTGTTAAATACTTTCAGGTTTGGTAGTAATACATGTTTTCATTGTATTAACTATGTAAAATTACATTTTGATTTGTTGTATCAAACTAAAGGTTTGTTTCTTAATGTGTTTTCTATATAAAATGTTTTGAGTATGTTTAAAAACAGAGGGAATTGTTAGATTTTATGAATATAAGTCTGAAATTAATTATGTTGTAAATATGCTGAAAGAAAAGGCTTGCTTAAATGCAGAAACAGAGTTTAGTAATATGTGATCAGCAGTCATACTAAATGACCATGGCTTGGAAAAGGAATCTGCTGAATGGAC
The DNA here is from genome assembly GCF_019279795.1 of Protopterus annectens. Taxonomy (NCBI): domain Eukaryota; kingdom Metazoa; phylum Chordata; order Ceratodontiformes; family Protopteridae; genus Protopterus; species Protopterus annectens. Next base: position 609,395,606 of record NC_056747.1, read on the forward strand.
ATTTTTCCCTTACAGACTCAAACAGGATGTATGCAAGAGCAAAAATACAAAATCTGCTTTTAAAGAATGGACATTTTTCCCTTACAGACTCAAACAGGATGTATGCAAGAACAAAAATGCAAAATCTGCTTTTAAAGAACACTGACATGCTTTTCTGCATATATAAAAGATGGACACAATATGTTTCCTAAAATAACAGGATGGACACAATATGTTTCCTAAAACAACAGGATATGTTTATGACACTGTGACAATGTGTTTTCTCAAAAATATGTTTTTCTGCATGGAAAAACAGGATATGGCACAAGAACAGATGTTTTTTTACAAAGATCCAAATAAAATGCAGGATACTCACACTGTCAGAAAAGCTGATCTCTGACAATGTGTTTTCTCAAAAATATGTTTTTTTGCATAAAAAACAGGATATGCTTATCAGCATTGGCACAAGAACATATGTTCATATACACAGATCCAAATAGAATACAGAACAATGTGTTTCCTCAAAAATATGTTTTTCTACATGGACATCAGGACACTGTTACAGGATATTCACACTGTCAGAAAAGCTGGTCTCTTACAAGACATTGTTAAACAAGGAAGCTTAGTATTGTTTCTACAGGACTAAAACTGTATATAAAGAGCTGTATAAATCCAGTTATGTTAGAGGTATGGTAGGGACACAAGTCCTAAGGTAAATGTTATATCTCTCACATCATCTGTACTATATGAGAAGTAAAGTTGGAACAGTACTTTTAAGCTGCAACGTTTGTCCAGTTTAATTTATTATAAAAGTTATTGGTTACTGCTCTTAAAGACAAGTGCTGCAAAGTATATTCTCTCATCAGTGTATATTCTGCAAGTTTCTGTATGCAACAGACTGTGAATGCAGATATAACCAGACTTTGAATTTTAGCAGAATCCAGCCAGCAAGACTTAGTGTCTTAAGAACACTTCAACAATCCCACAGCAAGCAAGCAAGCAGTAAGCAGAGCAGAGCATCAATATAATTTTTCACTACAGGCATGGACAATTTGATTAGTACTTGGGGAAATATAAACATATTAAAGTCAGCATCAGTCCCAGTAGCCAACTCTTACAGGACAGGCCACATGAAGAGAAATACAGGCAAAGGAATCTGAACATGGAAAACTTTTGAATACAAAAAATAAGAAGACAAAGAGGAAAAGTAGAAAAGGAGATTAGTAATGGAGATGTTAAAGAAATAGAAACTGAGGTTATGGAGTACCTGCAAAGTGAATGAATTAGTGTAGAAAATCTAAGTCAGAAAGCACCACAACATGATAGAGTAATGGATATCCAAGTTAATGAGCAACCAGTGGAACAGGAAGGAATTGGTCAGGTGCCATACGAAGATAATTTGGAGCCTTCCACAGGAAACCAGTATAAATGTTCACTTGAAGCTAGACAGCAAGGGAAGGAACAGGTAACTCTGATGCAGTCAATGTTGAGGAGTGATAGGCTAGTGAGTTCCCATATGATAGAGCAATGGACGGCACAGGAGGAAATTTATGAGAATGTGTCACAGGAAGATGATATAGAACCTTCTATAAAATGCCACATGAACTGGAAAACAAGGGATGTGCCCTCAGTTTTGAAGAAAATGAGCTAAAAGAAGAATTGCTTGATTTAATAGACACGGACAGATATATCAAGATCAATGAAAGAAACAGACTGCAGAAGGTTAATAAAACCCAAAAAGTCAGAAGTCTGATAAAACAAATGAACACAGTAATTAGGACTGTTCATAGAGATCCATGCGATATAACAGAAATAAACAGGATATACTACTGTGCAGCTAAATTAATAACTGATAAAGTTCTACCACATGAACACAGGGTAGTGAGGGAAAGGAAGGGGAGAAATCGAATACCATCATGGAAATATCGAATATAGAAAATTATAAAGCAATTAAGACAAGAAGTGTCATTGTTAGAAATTACTAAGAAAGATAGATGTGATAAAAGCAATGCACAATATTAGAACAGACCAGGATCTATCATGCACTATTGCAAATAACAAAGTAACATTTTCAACAAAGGTGGAAAACTAAGAAGATACAAAGATAAATATAAAGGAAAAGTACAAAGTAAGAAATGTACTGATGACCCAAAAAGTTTTTTTTAGAGAACTGGGAAATAAGTTAAAAGGAATTGAAAGACCACCAAAAAAGAAGAAATAGATACATTTTGGAGAAGTGTCTATGAAGATCCTGTGTAACACAACAAAGATGCTAAATGGATAGAAAAAGTAACAGAAAAAATAAGAAGTTTAAAGGTACAGAATATGAAATGGGATGAAGTAACAGCTAAAGAGATTGAAACAAAGTTAAGAAAAGCCTCTAATTGGAAAACCCCAGGCCCATATACAGAACCTAACTTCTGACTAAAAGTATTAACATCTTTGCATGAAGATTTAGCCATGAGTAAGAACTATTTATGTGCACACCCAGAGCAGACATCAACCTGGCTAACAACAGGAAAAACAATGCTCTTACTTAAGACTGAACCTGTAAGCTACCCTAAAAATTATAGGCCAATAACTTGCCTTCCAGTGACGTATAAACTGTACGTGGGAATTGATCATTTAGAAGAAAACTCAATTATGGCAGTAGAACAAAAGGGCAATAAAAGAAAGTCATATGGAACAAAAGATCATTTGTTGTTAAATTAAGTCATAGTGGAGAACTGTAAAAGGGGGAAGAATCTAAGTATGGCATGGACTGACTACAAAAAAATCATTTGATAGTATCCCTCATTCATGGATAAAAGAGTGCTAAATATTTATAAGATACACCACACACTGATCAACTATATTACAGTAACCATGAAACAGTGGCAGACCACTTTGCAATTAAGCCATGATAAAGGACAAATTATTATCCCAGGGATAACATTTTAAAGGGGGTTATTCCAGGGTAACTCTCTGTCACCGTTACTATCTGCCTTGCCCTTAATCCATTAAGCTGTTTACTCAACAGCTTAGGCCATGGCTATAATTTGGCTCCTAGAAAACAACAAAGTGTAAAGACTTCTCACCTTCTCTTTGTCGATGATTTGAAACTGCAGTTTGTCAAAACTTTTTCAGATGATATAAGAATGTCATTTGATCTTGACAAATGTGCAAAAGCAACCTTTAAAGCAGGAAAACTGCAGCACCAAGAAAAGATCAGTTTGGGACAATAATGTGATATAAAAGAACTTGAGCAAGAGGGAGTGTTTAAATATTTTTGAATTGATGAAGGATCAACAATAAAACATGAACAGATGCGAATAAAACTTAGTCAGGAATACTTTAGAAGACTTAAATTAATCCTGAAAACAGCATTGACATCTAGGAACAAAATTCAAGCTATAAACCAATTTGCTCTTCCTGTCCTAACTTATAGTTTCAGAGTGATTGACTGACCCCAAAATGTGTTGGATATATTTGATAGGAAAACAAGAAGGATGCTTCATGCTCACCAAATGATTTATAAAAATCAGTGTATACCAAGATTATATATTCCCCGTTAAGAACGAGGTATGGGCCTCCTTGAAATTGATTACATATATAGATCTGTAATCGTGGGACTCCACATATATCTGCTGACCTCACAAGACACAATTGTAGTGAAAGTTTTGAAACATGAAGTGACTAAATCTTGGATGACTTCTCTGCTTAATCTAGCAGAAGCATATCGGCATCAAGCAGGAATGGAAATCAAACTAGAAGTAGATAAAAATCAGGCAGCAACTGAATGTGTGAAAAAACAAAAACAAAAAAAAAGAATATAAGGTTAAGGACCAGATGAGAAGGCAAGAAATGTGGAAAATTTATAAATATAGTAGCAAGTATAGAAAATTTCTGGAAGAACCTCATGTTGATCATGAACGAACTCAGGAATGGTTAGGGAGAGGTGAATTCAAACCATGAGATGAAAGGTTAATATTGGTAGCCCAAGATAGTGAGCTGCATACATGTTGTTTTACAAAGTCCATTGAACATGTGGGAGAAACAGACACATGTAGGTTTTGTAAAACTGAACTGGAAACAGTCGCACACCTCTTTGCTGGTTGTGACATACTAATGGTAGAAGGACAGTATACTGAAAGGCATAATGTGGCAAGATTGTTGCACTGGGGATTGTGCAAACATTATGGTACTGAAGTGGCTGAAAAACACTGGAAACATGAGCCACAAAGCATCATAGAAAGTGAAGAAGTCTATATCACATGGGATCATCCATTGCCAACAGTTCAAAAGATAGATGCTAGAAAACTGGATATAGTGGCCCAAGAAAAGAAGACAAAAGTAGCATTGATCATTGAAATCACCACACCCAGTGACTACTGTGTCTTACGTACAGAGAGACACAGCATGCCATTGCCTTCCCCATCAGCATCCAAATAAATCGCTCTATCCAAGAAGGTCTTATTCCCACACTCTGGAAAAGAGCTTTCATCATACCCTTACATAAAGGAGGCAAGAACTATGATATCACTAACTACCGTCCCATCACCATCCTTTCTCCTATATCAAAACTCTTAGAAAAATGCATCCATCTCCAACTCCTTCCCTATCTCCTAGACAACAACTTACTAACCCCCACACAACATGGTTTCAGACCCAGCCACAGCACCATGACTGCCCTCCTTTCCTTCCTGGAAACAGTAAATACTGCCCAAGACTCCGGCTCTGTTGTATCCACTCTCCTTCTCGACCTTTCTAAAGCCTTCGACACCATATCTCACAGCCTTCTTCTTACTAAGCTATCTAACGTTAACATATCCCATGCCACTATCAATTGGTTCACCAACTATCTCTCCCATAGGCAACAAGCTGTCAAATGGAAAACAGCCATCTCCTCCTTTCTAAATACACCCACTGGTGTCCCCCAAGGTTCCATCTTGATCTCTCCTCTTCAATATATTCATAAATGACTTCTCCCACTCAATTCCCCATGCCAAACTTGTTCAATATGCAGATGCCTCTACAATCATCTGCACAGCCACATACATTCCCACTCTCTTAAAATTAACCCAAGAGGCCTTCTCCACCACAGAACAATGGATGAAAAACAATCATCTAGCACTCAATGCATCTAAACCAAGCTTATGGTATTCACCCCCTCTAAAAACACAACCATTAACAAAAATCTACTCTCTATCATCAGCCAAAACAACACCCCTCTTGAACTAGTATCTGAAAGCAAACTGTTAGGGGTCCTGATAGATGACCAAGTCAAATTCAATAGCCACCTACTACTAAACATAAAGAAAACCCATTATAAACTTGGCATGCTTTACCGTCATAATAAATTCCTCTCCACATCTACTAAACATATTCTTGCTACAATATTCCTCATTCCTTCACTTCTATATGGGGCTCCCCTTCTAACAAATCTTCAATCATCCCTTAAAACAAAACTGTCCACATGTTATAATAAAATTGCCAAATTCGCCACTGGCCACAAAGCATCTACCCACCACTGTCTATCTCTCCACAAACTAAACTGGCTTGAGCTTCCTAACTATCTCACCTTTACTCAGCTCTGCTTTGCCCATAAACTCATATTCCATCCATCTCTCTGTCCCTCACTCAGGTCCACCTTTAAAATGCACATGCCACAAAGAGCCCTAAGATCTAATAACCAAAATCTGATAGAACTGCACAAACCTCTTCACTCGCCAGGGAAAAATCTGCTGTCCTTTTCCCTGGCACGCAATTGGAACTCCCTTCCCCCCTCCATTCGTACCACTGCTAAACTTCCAGCTTTTAAAAAATCTCTACACTCACACTTAACATCTTCCTGGGAATGCTCCTGCTCTCATCCCTCCTAGTCTAGCCTACTTCCTACAGGCACCACATCATATATACCAGAAACTATAAATTAGCTAAAGCAATAATACCCTAATAATTCTTAAACTCTAGTATTCCATTCCAAATACTACATATTTTCTACAACAATGAAATGCTAGTCTTATATAGCATAACCAAAGATTCTTTGCTTGTAATCACCTGTTCCTCTGTTTTTTTGTCTTGAACATACATTTCCCTTTTTGTCAACCACTGTTAAAGTTTTTTACCACTGTTTTTTTATCAATTTGTATTAATTTCACTGAATGTGTTAATGTGTAAACTTCTGTAATATTTTGTATCTTTATTCAGGAGCTTTTCTCCCCTGGACTCCATTGAAAACGGGTACTTCAGGCCCAATGGACAATCCTGGTAAATCAACTGTAAATAAATAAATAAAATAAATAAATATCAGGATTTGCAGGCAGAAACGAGAGCAGTTTGGAAGAAAAATACCCAGACAGTTCCAATTGTAGTAGGAGCAACAGGTCTTATAAAGAAGAGTCTACAGTCATATTTAGATATGCTACCAGTGCATGTAACTCCATACGAATTGCAGAAGGAGTCATTACTGGGCACATTGCAGGTGCTGCGAAGAGCACTACTGGCTGACATCAAAGAGTGAAACAATACTAATTTCATGAACTTTAATCGTACTTTGACTTAGGAATGGGGTCCATTCCCATCATGGTATTAGAAACCCAAAAGATTTGGAGAAATTAAAAAGCATGAAGTCACGTATTTTCTTTCCTTATTCATTGTTTTACTTGTACTCAAATGGAGCCACCAACAGACCAAAATGCAGGTTTCTCTTCATTTTTTTCTCCCCAGGATAGGAAGCCTCAAATATATTTCCTGGATTCCAAATGTAAGTTTCTTATATTTTGATGCAGGCCAAGTGCATTTACTGTAACATCAAAAACATTTTTAACATAAAATATTATCTGATCAGAAGGACGCCCAATAAAGGTGTACAGTGATCAACAGTTTAACTTCAGCTCTCCCGGTATGAAAACAAAGAATGAGAACAAGGATTGCCATTGAAATTGTTTTCTTGGATAACATTCAATGTTGACTAGTAAGTACACTACCTGGATGCCAGCAAAGAAGAAACTGAGAAAACTTGAAATAAATTCATCCAGAAAGGTGAAGTGAAAACATTGTCTGGGAAGGATTTTGAAGCTGTCAGCAAAAATCAGTTTAAGCTTCATCTTAGGTTCAATAGATGACTTTCTGTAATTTGGAGAAAAAAATAAACTGAATGTACTAAGAGGTGATTAAAATAAATAAAACACTGAAAAAATATATCTACTCAAATTACAAAAGAATGAAAAATAGAATAAGCTTTAACTAGCTATTCAGATGAACTGATAAAACTGAAAAAAATCAGAGGTTGAAATGAAGAAAAAAGCTAGGTAAGTATGAGGCTTCTCAGGAACAGCTGTTTCAAAAAATAGAGTTAGAAGAGATTTTCTGTTGTACCGGGGAAAGTAGAAGGAAAAGACTGTATTAATTTTATGAAAGCTCAAATAACTAACTGGATTGGTATTCTACATCAGAATTTGTATATTGAAAAAGTTAATTGTGTTTATCCCCAATCTTGTTGTTCAGAAATCAGCCAAGACTTGTATTAGTAAAGATGCAATCATACCAGCAGAAAGAGTTGATCCTGATGAAACTGTGGCAGAAGGGCAAAATATAAGAAATTGGAGACAGCACAGTGTTGATTATTTACTGTAAGTCAGTCAGAAGAGAAGTATATTTACCTCAGCAATCAGAAAATGTTGAGAGGCTGGTGTGAGATTCAAGTTACTGTATCTAGCTGTCTTCAGAATACTTTTCCTGGAAGATCAAAGTCATTTTTTGATACAGAACTGACTAAGGAGGAAATACCAATGTTTGTTCATCAAAAAGTGAGCCATAAATAGAAGGGGTACTCTGCCTTTCACTCTTATGATAAGGATTGTAGAGACACTTTGCCAGTGAAACCTTTTCCAGTGTTCCAAAGGAAAATGCTTGACAGACAGAAAAAGCTCAGGAGTTTACTAGAATAATTGGGAGTACCTTGATCTTGAACCAAAGTCTGGGGTTGGGAGATGGAAATGAACATGAAGAAGACCAGCAACACTGAGATTAGTCAATAAATGTGAAAACTATAAAGCATCAATCAAATTTGTGAAATATAGCTTTACAAGAAAAAGAGGCTGAGAAAGCTTGGATTTTTGTTGACTTTTGTTAAACTTGTGTGCCCCACTTCATGCCATTGAGGTTTGGAAGGACAGTAAGAGGGGGAAAAGAAAGAAAAAAAGGGAAAGTAACTGTAAGCAAAACAGTGTTTGTTCTTAACAGTATTTGTATAAAGCTTTTCATGATATAAAGTGCATCTTATATAGTAAAGTATTTTCATGTGTGTGATGAAGACACTAAAGTAAACAAGTACTCTTTCTTTGTAATGCCTACATTTAAAAAAAATAAAATGTAAAAAGAGAAGAAAGACTGAACAAAAGCATGTTTGAGTTCATGGGCTGTAATCTTGGGCTGCTGGGATGTGCATGGGTGTAAAAGTACACTGAATATAATATAATGTAATGCATGTAAAGTTAAAATGTTTTCTTTTACTTTTGCATAGCTGAATGTCTGGATTAATGCCCTTGGCATAACCTAGTGACAAGTTTATTTGTTTAAACACATTTTTTTTTAAATTAGAGACCACAATGTCATGAACAGTTTTTATTTAGCAAATAAGTGTTCAGTGTTAGTAGAGAAGCACTTTCTGTTCTTCTGTTTCTATGGGAACAAGCTGACTAAAGTTGAAGGCAATAAATTGAGAGGTATGGACATTTTTAATTGAGAGAATCATAAAATTAAAAGGTGCAATCACAGGCAGCGCAGTAAAAAATAAAGTTTGAAATTACTGGAAGTGAATAAGAGCAGCTTTTCTGGTAAATAAATAATTTAAATATATTTACTAGAATAATGTATAATTTAGTTTTATGTGAAGATATCCAATGCACTTGTTCTTAAGTCTAAAAGTTATTTTTTTTGAAAGTTTATAAGCTGTTTTTACATTGGGGGAATAAATATAAGATAAGAACAGACAGCAGGCAGTTAGTGTAAGTAGGAGCACAGTCTGTATGCACTTTAGCATAGATAACCTTTATGTTAGATTACCACAAATAATACAAACAAGCACTGTAGATGTTAACAGGATAAGAAACTCCAAGTACAAGCCAGGGATCAAGAAAATAATTTTAATGTAAAATGAATTTTAAATACAAACCGCACAAACAAAATAAAATAAAACACTTAACAAGATCACTGTTCCAACATTCTGTTTCTCATCCATAAATATAAGTTGCTCTTGAATATGGATAGAGATACACTTTGCTTTATGTAGATGGAGAACTTATAAGTTCCCAACTTATAGATGAGGAACTTGAATAACAACAGGGAGAATGTAACATGGGGACCTAGAAGCGAAAATATAACAAAAGAGTGTAGATTCCTGAAGAATTTATGAAAAGATTTGGTATGAAAGTCTTGAATTCAGCAGTAGGAACTCAGACATAACTTACATAGTATTCCCCAAGGTACAATAACTGTGCTAGACTATAAAGAAATTAGACTTCATAAGGATGTTTGCATTTAATTGAAGTCTTTGACATACATCCAATAACTATTTCAGATCATGCACCAATACAAACTAAGATAAAATGCAGGGTAATGAAATAAAATTGAGGTACTGATTTTTCCCCACTTACCTGTAAGGAATAAGTAGTAGAAATTATTTGAGAGTTATTATTGAAGATATAAATAGCTTTAAAAGTTATAGCTAATCAGTGGGATAAAATGAAAATGGAGTTTAAAAATGGAGTGGAAATAAAACAGAAAGGCATATGGCTAAGAAGTAATAGAATTTACTTGGCAGGCCGACAAAGGTTAAAATATTGCAGAATAAGGGGGATCTCTCAGAACAAGAAGAGGCACAAATGCAGAGTGCTAAAAGAAAATAAGAGAGTATCTATATAATATCCATGAGTTTAGAAAGATTACTGTTAAGAAACATTTTTTGATAACTCCAGAACACAAAAACTTTTAGCAGAATGACTTGGGCAACAAAAAATTAAAAGGTTTGTTGCCAAACTTAGAGAGCCTATATCAAGAAAAATAACCAGAAGACTTCCAAAGTGGCTGTACATTGAAAAACGCCTTAATTTTTGCTCTCCCAGTGCGAAAACAGAAACTCGGAAAAGAGAGTGTAAACTCATAATTTTGAGTAAATTTCAGCAACTGGCTAGTAAGTGCACTGTCCGGATGCCAGCAAAAAGAAATTCAGAGAACTGAAAGAAAATCAATCACAAAAGGTGAAGAAAAAAAAACACTAAGAAGAATTCTGCAGCTGTTCAGCAAAAAGCAGTGCAAGCTCCAGCTTTGGTGCAAGACATGACTTCCAGTAATCTAGAGGAAAGAAATAAGTCAACTGTACTCACAGCTGATTAAAATAAATGAAGCACTGTTGGATCATACAAACTCAAATAACAAAAAGCTGGAAAAAATGGAACATGCTTTAAACAAATATGCAGATGAGGTGCTAAAACTGCAAAATCAAAGGTCAGAATGAAGAAAAGGCTGTCTGAGTATGAGGCTGCTCAAGAAGAGATGTTTCAAAAATAATAGAATAAGAGGACAGAGCATCTAGGAAAAACCTAAGATGTTCTGCTGTACCTGAGAAGCTGGAAACTGTATTAATTTTATGAAAGCACAAATAAGCAACTGGACTGGTATTCCACAGCAGGAGTTATTAATTGAAAGGGCACATTGTGTATATGCTCTAAAACCTGGCTATGAGAAAGCAATCTAGACCTTTGATAGTAAAGATGCAATCCTACCAGCAGAAGGATTTGATTCTGACAAAACTGTGGCAGAAGGTCAAAGTACTAAAAGTGGGAGGCAGTAAAGTGTTTGTGGAAAATGATTACTCACTATACACCATGCAGAGAAAGAATCAATTTATTCCATTAATCATGGAATGTAGAAAAGCAAGTGTGAGATTGAAACTGCTGTACCCAGCTGTCTTCAGAATATTCTTTCTTGGAGGGACAAAATCATTTTTGATGCAAAGGAAATGCTAAGGAGGAAATATAGTTTGGCCAACAAAAAGTGAGCTGTGAAACAGATTTTTCCTCTTGTTCTTCTGGTAATGAAGACCACAGAGAGACTGTGCTAGTGAAAAGTTTTCCAATGTTTCAACAGAAAATGCTTGAGAGAGAGAAAAAAGCACAAGAGTTGACTAGAAGAACTGAGAGTACATTGGAAAGGAAGCAGAGACTGGATTTTGGGAGATGAAGATAAACAGGAATAAAACCAGCAACTCAGAAACTGGCAAATAACTGTGGGATTACAAAGCATTAATTATATTTGTGAAACATGACAGAAAAAATAAACCTGGACATATCAGACTTTTTGACTTTATTAAACTTGTAGGGGACTCTAAGGCATATGCCCTACTTCATGTCATTAATGTTTGGAGGAACACTTAGGAGAGGAGAAGAAGAAGAAGGAAAGAGTTAACTGTAAGTAAAACAAATTATTTTTCTTAACAGTAATATATTTATAGTGCATGAGATATGTACATGAGATGTGAATTTACATATTATTCCCAAAGGTACAAAAACTGGGCTAGGCTAGACAGAATTTACATTTCACAGGAACATGTGCATTTAATTGAAAGTTTTGATTTGCATACAGTAACTATTTCAGATCACACACCAATAATGACTAAAATAAAAATGAGACACTGGCATTTTCCCACCAAACTGTTGAAAATAAAAGGACTTTAAGAAATGGGTAGTGGAAATAATTAAGGAGTTATTAGAGAAGATATTCAGAGGGAAGCAGAATGTAAGAAAATACGACTGTTGTTGGGTCTTGATGCAGAGAAAGCATTTGACAGAGTAATCTGGAATTTTATGAGTTGGGCAATGGAAGCATTTGCATTCTGTCTAATACAATAACAAGGTTAATTAGGAGGATGTATAAAGGATTGGAGGCAATAATTAAAGTGGGAGAGTTTTTCTCTAATAAGTTGTGTTTGCGTAGGGGAACTAGGCAGGGGTGTTCTCTTTCCCAGTTGTTATTTGCTTTATGTTTAGAGCCATTGACACAAAATAAATAAATAAATATATATATATATATATATATATATATATATATATATATATATATAGGGACTGACAAATACAAGGATATAATTGGTATGGTAATCAAGAAAAGTCAACTTTATTTACAAATGCTATTATTTTGAACCTGATAAACCCAGTAAAAGGACATCTCAGTGTTGTGGAACATTTTGGGATAGTTTCAACACTTTCTGGATATAAAATGAATGAAGATAAATCAAAGACTTTAGCTGTAAATTATGTACCCACACACAAACTGGTTCAGCAGTATCCATATTTATGGAGACATAATAAGATGAAGTATTCAGGAGTATGGATTAAAAAGGCTCCTGTTATGGCAGCAAAGGTTATGTGGGAAGAGACAAAACAAAAGTTAATATAAAAACTGAGAAACTGGAGGCTCTCGTTTATAGATATGGATAGTAAGCTACAAGCAATGAAAATGTTTTTAGTCCTGTTAATTTTATGTATGGGTCAGGTATATTTTGTCAAAGAAGTACTTGTGGACAATAATTAATACAGAGTTGAAGGAATGTATCTGGGAGGGGAAGAGGGCAAGAGTTAAGTGGGATACATTGATCATTCCAGTAGTACAAGGTTTTTTTTTTGGTTATCTGATTTGATGAGATGTTTTAGAGCTACACAGTTTAGGCTGTTATACCTAATACAAGCAGAATATTGTAATTCAAAATGGAAAGGGTTGATGATGAAGTGGAGAGGGGGGTTCAAGAAATAGCGAGTGAGATTTTGGATGCAAATACTTAAGGAGAATAATAGCAACCACACTAAATATTATATTCACAAAATAGCAAAAAGTTTTGTAAGAACCAAACCAACTAAATCGACATGAGAATGGTGAAAGGAGATTTTTGCCAATAGGAATGACTGTAAGTACTGATAAAGAAAGTAAGTAAGAGGGGGTTAGAATTTACTGTATTGGTAGGACTGCAGTCCAGAGAAAGGGATAGGGGAATCTTACATGAAAGGCCTGCTCTGATACAGTTTTTAGTTGAATCTAGAACAGAAGCTGCTGTTAAAAATGGATAATTAGTAGGGGATATAAAATATTACATGATAACTATAAGAATTAATCATATCTTCTTCTTTCGGCTGCTCCCATTAGGGGGTCACCACAGCGGATCATCTGTTTCCATTTCTTCCTGTCCTCTGCATCTTGCTTTGTCACACCAACCACCTGCATGTCCTCTCTCACCACATCCATAAATCTTATCTTAGGCCTTCCTCTTTTCCTGTAGATTGGGAAGAGAGACTGGAAAGCAATTTACAAGAGAACAATGTGAGGACATATTTATGGCTCCCATTATGCAACAAAGTCCAGAAGGTTTAGGATCTTTGCTTGGATGTATTTGCATTGGTATTTTTTATTCCTTAAGCAGACATCAAATAATATTTTCTCAGGTAGATAGCAAATGTTGGAGGTGTGATGGAAAAAAAGAGTGACTGGGAACATGTGTTTTGTGAGTGTAGTATGTTGGCAATTTTTAAAAATTCCCTACAGAGTACTCTGTCAGAAATACTGGGTGAGCAGATGGCTGTAACTAAGGACAGGATCTGGTTATTTAGGTTCTGAAATCACTATGTGATTTTAGCATTGTGTCACGCTCCTTATGCATACATCTTTTGTTAATGTGTGTCTGTCTGTATTCATATGTCATAGACTTACTGACCAAGGCACTGAATCTTTATCATGTTAACCTAAACCAATGAAATCTACCTCCCCACCTCCAACTGGCACCTCCCAGTGTGAAAACAATTAAGAAAAACCCAAAATAAAAGTAAAATAGAATAGAAGTACAACATAAAAGCAAAACATACTGAACATCATTTTTGAAGGGGTTTGTGCCCTATGAATCCATGCATGGGGGGTTTGCTCCTCACCTGCTTACTTGTGGTTACACAACTGTGAATAATTGAAGTCCATAGTCTGTGTTATTCAGTGATTTCATAGCTTGGTTTTCAGCTTAAATGAGAGCAGGCATGCTTTAACATTGGAATGCTTTGAATTTCAGAGATTTTGGATCCAAATTGTTACCCACAGAGTTTCATTGGATTGGGCTTCAAAAAATGACTTCATGTTCCCTCTTTGTATATCTCACAAAAAATGCTATTTATTTATTTATTTATTTATTATTTATCCTTTTTTGACTGGTTTAGTCCCACTGGGGTAGTAGGCTGTTTTCGGGGGGACCAGAGGTGCTATTTATACTACTAGGTGCTATTTATACTACCAGGGGAAATTTGGCCATGGCATTGGGGAACTTCCCCTATTATTGGTAGTCGGGGAAGGACCTGTGTGTTACATATCCTGATTTCCTGTTTCCTGTCCAGGCACAGTGGCAGCCATGAGGAACAGGAAGAAAATATGTCTGATTCAGCTTTGGCTGAAAATGAAGTGATGGTTGATGAAAATGTAGCTGAAATGGTAGAATCACTACCAGAATATCTTTTCTGATGCTGTGGTTGCAGAAAAAACAATGATATTAGAAGAAAAGGTGATTGTAGCTGTAACATAGATGGATTCAAAGGAAAACTTTCAGAGGAGATTGAAGGAGAGACAGTTACCTCTGAGAAATGCCTAATTACAACCCTCCAATTGGGAGGGTTGCGGGATGATTATTTGGAAGAAATGGTAAACCAAAGTGAACCAGAAAGTGAAGCAGCAATTTCATGGAGTGACATCATGGAGAAAATAGAAGAAGAAAAAGGAGAAGAAGAGACTGTGCCAGAAAAAGTTCAAGAGACAAAAACTTATGCACAAACTGTGGGAGAGGCAGCAAAGAAGAAAGAAGAAATAAAAGAAACAAAAAGAAGTATACAGTACTTATGAACTGTAAAAAAGAAGAAATTTTGGACAGGTATAAGGATTGGAACTCTGTCGTAGCACCTCTGGGTGTCAAAGCAAAAGAGGTAAGTGCATTAATTTTAATTAATAAAGAGACTTTTTGTGACTTGATATTTGAGACTGGGCAGGCCATGGAAAATATTTTGGGTGCATATGAACAAAAGAAAAATGTTTATCCATGGTCAGAATATGTCATGCAAGCTTTTTACAGACAAACAAAAAAAAAAGAATAATTATCCAGTTTTGAACTAAAGTTGAAGCAAAAGAACTGAAAGAACATTTGTTAACTATATGTAAAGAAGTAATGGACACTTATAGGTTCATAGGTTGGTACTAAGCTATCGGCCCTAGGGCCATAACAATTCCATGGCTATTTCTTCCCACAGTATGTACTTCCCTGGACCCCTGTCTAGCAGGGTGACTGACGTGATCCCCGGGGTGAATTTCTTATCTTCCATCCAATCATCAAGGTTCCTTTTGAAGATGGCCAAAGAGGTGCTTTGCTTGACATGTATGGGCAGTCTATTCCACAGTCTGGGAAGTCTCTGGGTCAGGAACCTAACCCTCCAGCATGTTTTGTTCATTGTGATGACAAGGTTTAGATCCCTTGAGGATGTGTCTCTGAGGGATTAGGATTTCTTTAAGTGTAACATGTCCAACAGCTCTGGGTTTAACATGGACTTGTATGCTAAGCAGAGATCGCCTCTGAGTAGACGATATGTGACAGAGTATAGATGGAGTTATTTTTAGATGGTCAGCATAGGGCATCTGATTTAGGCCTGTAATTCTTTTAGTGACGTATTTCTGCGGCCTTTCCAGTTTTTGCACATGTCTAGAGAGGTACATACCAAATGGGATGTTGTATTCTATAATGGGTCCAATGAGGGATGAGTACAGTGGAACAATGACCTCCTTTTTTCCTGGATGAAAAGTCCTCAGTGATGAGGTGTGCCACATAGAAGGATTTCCTGACTGTTTTGGCAATGTGGTTATTGAAGGTGAGACCACTATCCACCTGTGTCCCTAAGTCTCTTATCACAATTTTGGTGTTTAGTGTACTGCCACCTATGTGGTAATTCACGGGTACATGTTTTTTCCCAAAGGGGATAACTATACATTTCTTGGCATTGAGCTTGAGCCCATGGCTCTGGCACCAAGCATCTGTTTTTGTAAGGCCCTTTTTTAGAATATCCACATAATTTGGGGATTCAATAATGGCTTCCAGTTTGCAGTCATCTGCAAATTTTGTTAGCCAGAGTCCCTTAGTGTTGGCCTGTACTTCAGAGAAGTAGATGCCAAACAAGAGCAGTCCCAGGACTGAACCCTGAGGTACTCCACTTGTCACTTTTCTGGAGCTGGAAATGGAGTCAGCTACTTTTACAGAGTGGGTTCTGTCAGTAAGCCAGTTGGCAACCCATTGAGTGACATAGGGATTAACGCCCAGCTTAGTAAGTTTATGTATGATTCCAGAGTGGGGGATGATGGTGAAGTCCTTGGTGAGGTCCAGATAAGCTATTTGGACCAGCTTACCCTTGTCCACAGCTCTGGAGACTGATTCAAAGAAGTCAGTCAGGTTCAGGAGATAAGATTGGCCCTTCACAAACCCAAACTGTGTGGGGTACAGTGTTTGAAGGTTGCCAATGTCTTTGTTTATAAGTTCTATGATAATACATTCCATGGCCTTGCAGATCAGGCTTGTCAGACTGGTGGGGCATTAGTTCCCAGGATCCAAGGTGGATCCCCCCTTGTGGAGTGGGATAACTGTAGCTGTGTGCCACTCAGTGGGCACGAAGCCTGAGGTGAGGCTATGATTAAACATGACACTTAGGTGAGGTGCCAGTTCATTTTGTAGTTCATGTACTCCACAGCCTGGGATGTCGTCTGGTTCCATGGATGCTGTATTCCTAGCTTTGGAGAGTGCATTTTTTACCTGTGTGGCCATTATTACCGGAATTTGGCAATCTTTCAGTATTGAGATGGGCCCTTTAGGGGGTGAGAGCGGCGTGAAGTTTGCACTGAATCAATCTGCCAGGATATTGGCAATATCCTTTGGATCAGTATATTTAATACCATTCTGTTGTAGCTCAGAACAGATCTAAGCATTGCCATGACATAGCTATGGAATGCCTTGTGGTTGTCTTTGGAATCTTTGGCAATTTTATTTTCTTAACTAGCTTTGGAGGATTTTAGGATTTTATGAGGGATCTCAGCTTCTTACTTTCCTCTTTTCTACAACAGTTTCATCCTTTTGTTGTAAAGTTTGTTTATGGCAAGGAACCACCAGATTGGTTTCCTTTTTTTCGAAGAGAGCATCTTGGTTCTATTGGGGATGCCACGATTTATGCACGAGTGGATGTGCTCGTACAGTGCCTTAGTGTAGGATTCAGCAGTCGAACTTTCAGTTCCTGTCTGCATGGGTGTCATGAAGTTTGTCACTTCTGACTTGAGTAGCTTGAAGTTGGCTTTGGAGAAGTTTTTTACGGAATTTTCCTTACTGGGGGGTGGGATGTGGATGTCAAGGGTGATTAGCTTATGGTCAGACCTGACCAACGAGGGGGGTGACCATAGGTGTGGAGCATCAATTTCCCATGTTGCTAATGACCAGGTCTAGATTATTGGAGCCCCTGGTGGGTCTAAGGATTAGTTGATCCAGGGCATTGGAATTTATGAATTCCAAGAACCGCTGGGTAAATGTGTTGGTACATGAGTAGTTTTCCCAGTTAATGGCAGGGTAGTTGAAATTACCCAGTATTAGGGTGTTTGGTTGTATCTTAATATTTTCCAGTATGTTTAGAAAGGTGTAGTTAGAATCTTGGAGCATGGTGGGGGATCTGTAGCAAGCTACAATTTGGGTTGCAGTCTTACCTAGTGTTAGTTGCACCTGGAGAATTTCAGATACATTGTGTTGGGCAACTAGCCTGGTGTTGTGAATATCCTTGGTAAATATGGACTCTCCTCCACCTTTAGAGTTTTGTCCTGGTTTGGTGGCTGAAAAGTGTGGTAAGAGTTGTAGCCTGGTATTGCAGGGGTACTCTCTGGAGCCTTGAACCAGGTCTCAGTTACTGCACAGATATCAGTGTTCTCCATTTTTAGGAATGCCTCAAGAGAGTGCATTTTGAGGTTTAGACTTCTAACATTGAGTAGCATTACCTTCAGATTTTGCATGCTTGTACCTGTTACAGTGGTGGTTTTGTCCTTTGAACTTTGTCTAAAAAAGGCACTATAGGGGTGGCAAGAGCCTTAGTAACCTGAATCCCAGGGGCAACAGGTGCAGACCATCTCTGGCAAAGCATCGTGGTCTGTTGATCATGTCATCCCAGGCAGACAAATACTGGATCCCCTTTGAATGACTCCAGAAGCTTAGCCAATTGTTGAAGTCAATCATTTTGTCCTTATACTGTGGTATCATTCTGGGTGAAGGCAGGATGCTACTCAAGGCTAGGGTCATACCTGCCTGGGCCACATGATCCGAGAGCTCTTCCATGTCTCTTTTCTTGTAGTCCAGGGAAGTACGTCTCAAGTCATTCACTCCAACATGGACAATGACAGAGTCATATTTGTAGTTGTTGTGGAGTGACTTAAGTGCATGCATTATGTGGTGGATCCTGGCACCTGACAGGCAGCTAACTGTAGTTTTCTCCTTGTTCAGCCTGATGAGTGGGACATCAGTGTGCCTGACTATAGAGTCACCCATGACTAAAGCATTGGGTATGTTATCTTGCCTTAAGGGCTGTTGTTGGGTGGCACACTGGTGTTGTGAGCTATGTGACACTTTGGTTGTGTTTGGTGTTTGTTTGCATTTCAGCTTCGGAGGTCCATGTTGCTTGGGCAGGTTACTGTTAAGGGCCTCCACATATGTGGGTTTAGTGTTACTATGTGTGGCTGTTGGTGGTGTGGGTTTAGAAGGGCTATGTGTTGCTTGAGGTGTAGTGTGGGTATTAACCTTCTCCTCTTGACTGTCTAGCACAATCTTGGGTGAAGAAAGCTTTGCTTCCAGTTTGGCTATGTAAGTGCATCTCCCGCAGGTTGTAGTGTTGGGTGGTAGGAGGAGAGGGTTATCTGTGTACATGAGGCAGGCAATTGTTAAAAGTATATGATGAAAGAGGACTGGGCTGGGGATGGGAATGTGGAGTAATACTAAAAATGGAAAATGATAATGTTATGCACTTACTTAGTATTATTAATGTTCAAGGTAATAAGGGTTTTGTGAAATACAGGGTTCAACCAAAAACTTGTTATTTTTGTGGAAAAAATGATCATTTAATCAATGAATATGAAATAAAAGATGTTATTTCTGTGGTAAAACAGGGCATAATGCAAATAAATGTGATTTAAATTGCAAAAAAATGTGGCAATACTGGTCATTCATGCCTAGAATGTGAAATTAATGTGCAAGAAAATGAAAATGAAGTTATAAGGATAAAGAGATAGTAGAATGTGTTATACAAGAAAATGTACAAAAAGATGTAACTGATAAAGAAGTTATACATGAAGTTAAAGAAAATAACAAGGAAAAAGAAACAGAGGAGACAAATGAGGGAGAAGTGGATTGGTGCACAGTAAGAATTAAGAAATAATTTGATAGAGAAAAGAGTGGAAAAGAAAATTCAAAAACAATGCTTAGAAAAAATAAGAAAGGAAAGGGATAAACATTTTATTATACTAACTGTTCTTTAAAGCTGAAAATATTAGCTTTAAATGAGAACAGTATTTAAAATCTTAAAGTAGAATAGGTATATTACAATGGTGTACTGCAGTAGATACACATATTATTGTTTTAGAAGATATCAAATTATTAACAGAGGAAGAAAGAACACAAACTGAAAAACTTTGGAATGGTGTGGTAGTTTGGAACATAGGGAAAGAAACATGCTGAAGTATATGTATATTATGTCAAGAAAGCATTAAAATATTAGATGTAAGTATAGTGGAACTAGGCTGAACTATGGTAATAGACGTGAGGTGGAAAAATATGTGTATAGAATTATAGCTGTATATGCATATGTAACAAAAAGAGAGAGAAATGATGTTTAAAATATTCTTGAATATGTTTGTGTAAATATGCACATTGTAGTGGTGGGTGATTTTAATTGTAATTTAAGGAAAAATAAGAGCAATTGTGATGCTAAAATGGCTAAAGAAATTATGAGAAGTGGAAAGTTAAGTGTATGAGAGAATAACCACTGGACCTATAAAAGGAATGAGATTAGGACAGAAATTTGTTTTTAATATCTAACATTTTAAAAATTATAAAAATGGAATTAAGTATGCCAGATTTTCAGAGCATGTGGCAATAAGGGTTAACGTACAGGAAAATGAAGAATATATAAGAATAGGAGAAGAAATAAAGAGAATTTGTGAAAATTAATTATATTTAGAAAAGAGAAAAAAGAACTTGTGGAATTATGGAAAAATCATATGACTATGAGGGAGCTTTATGAGAATTGGACTTAATTTTAAAGAGAAATATAAAAAGTATTTTAGAAAGTATAAAGAAGAAAAGAAAAAAAGAGATATAAGATATTAAGTCAAGAAACATTTAGAGACTTCTTAGCAAAGAAAAAATCATTTTATGAAAACGAAAGATAAATATATAAAATGAATCAAATTGAAATTAACAGCTTGTTATATAAGCAAACATATTGTTTACTAGGGAAGAAAGAAGAGGTAGCGCCAGATTTGAGTAAACTAATAAAAGAAGAAAAAGTAGTAAGAGAATTAAAAAAATAAAGAAGGTAAGCAAATAAGACAGCAAGAAGGAATATACAAAATAATTAAAGGATATGCATTGGAGTTATTTCTCAAGAGAGAAAAAAAGAGAGAACAAATTTATAAAGATGAAAAATTAAATAAGGAAGATAATGAGTATTTAGAACAAAAAATAACCATGAAAGAATTGAATGAAATTCTAATAGATATTAACATGAATTCTGCAATAGGACTGGACGGAATTGAATATGTTATCTATAAAGAAATGAAAGAGTGGCAAAAATAATTTTTATAGAAGTTATGAATGAATGGTTAGAAACTGGGATTAAAGAGAAAGAGATATATAAAGGAGTTATAAAATTTATATTTAAAAAAGGAAATAAAGAGGAGATAAAAAATTGGAGACCTATAGCATTGAATAATACAGATTAACAATTTTTTTATGAGAATAATAGAAAAGTTATAGAACAAATGGATAGAATGTATGAGCAACATGTATTTGGAAGAAAAGGAAGTCAAGAGTTATTATGGATAATAAGAGAAATAATTGATGATGTCATAAATAAAAATGTAGAAGTGAAAGTTAGGATAGGGGATATAAGTAAAGCATATGATAATATTCAATATAAATCATTATGGGGAATTTTGCAGGCATGTAATTTAAGCAAAAAATATTAAAGTAATAAAATCTGTTTATGAAAGGAACTATGTGAAACTAAATGTAAATGGCTGGATTGGGGAAGAAGTAAAAATAGAATGTGGAATAAAGAAGGGCTGCCCAGCTAGTAGTGTAATTTCTTTAATTAGTTATGAATGTAATAGTGAAGGAAATGAATAAAATGTCAAGTAGTGGTGGATACAAAATGATGAAGAAAGTACAATTGCCAATAATGTATAATTATGCAGATGATATTGTATTAATTGTTAAAAATAAAGTACATATGGAAAAAGTAAATGAAAAAGTTAAGTATAAATTAAAAAAAATGGTATAAGTATAAATAAGGAGAAAAGTAAAGGATTTGTTTTAAAGGTATGTTAGGAGTTGTTGCGTTCAATGAAAAATATATAAATATATTAGGAATAACATTTGAATGAATGAGTACATACAGCAACAATGAGATAACGTACTCAAAGAAGTAAAGGCTATGACTAATTTTTAGAAATCAAATAAATTTTCATATAGAAAAAAGCACACTTGTTGAACACCATGGTAAAAGGAAAAATTGCTTATGTTGCTAACATTTATATGATTCCTATTAAGTATGAAAAGGAATTAATGATGATTATATTCGATTTTATATGGGGCTCTAGACCAAATCTAGTCAAAAGAGGGATTCTGTATATGAAAGAAGAGCAAGAATGTTTGGGTTTAATAAGCCCAATAGTACATGCAGCATATTTGATTTTATATAAGGTATTAAAAGGAATTATGAAGGAAAATAAAAATGATAGAAATTATACTATATTATAAAGACAAAGAATTGTGGGAAGGAATGGAAGTTAAAAAATGAAGTAAAAGCATTGTGAATGAAGAAATGAAAGAGTACCAAAACAAAACTGTGTTATGGAAAATAAAAAATAATATATGTGAGAAAAATAGAAAGGAATGGTACTTAAGTATTATGAAAGCATTTTATTGTATTGATCCATGGAAAGATTTGGAAATAGATATGAAAAAAGCCATAATGATGAGATATAATAGCTATAAAAAGATTAAGGAATGTAATGATTTTTTATGGAGATTGTCTATTACAAAATTGCCAGTTAAGGCAATTATGCCATAAAAAAGCAAGCTAGAATATGTAATAAATGTGGAGAGTTTGAGAATACTGAGCATGTGTTTTTGAAATGTGAAAAAGTTAATAATTTGTGGAAAGAAATATGTAAAAGGTTTGTTAAAATTTGAACAAATAAATACTATTTTATGCTTCATGGACTATATGGAACGAGAGACTAAATGAAATTAAATACAATGGAAAATGGACTTTGACAAAGATTTTGGAAAAATGTTTTGGTTGTGGATAAAAGAGTAGGGGATGCTTAAATTGAAGTTTATAATGTATGGAAATTTGTAAATAGATGTAAAATATGTAAATAATATGTAATGCATATATCAGTAAAAATAACCCTATTCTTGATAGTAGTGGGAAGAGTTTGTGTCTGACACAGCTAACTTCCTGTTTTGAGTCCAGGCATGGAGACAGCCCAGAGAAACAGGGAGGCTGTAAGCCAAAGTGAAATGGTGGTGAAAAGTATTGAAAATAAAGGAGAAATGTAGAATCACTACTAGAAATGTTTTCAAATGATTTGCGAGCAGAAAAAAGGTTGTTTTTGAGTGAAGGGGGGGTCAGGAAGGAAACAGAGGTGAATGCAGGAAATTAATTCAGAGCAAAACTTCCTGAAATATTTGTTTGAATCGACAGAAACAATGGAAAAATGCATTATTTCAACCCTCCAATTGGGAGGGTTGCAGGATGTTTATCTGGAGGAGATGATAAACCAGAGTGAGTCAGAAAGTGGAGCTGCAGTATCCTGGAATGAGATTGTGGAGAAAATAGAAAATAAAAGTGCCAGAGAAGGTTCTTCGTCTAGTATCTGGGTGCAAAGGATTGTGGGATAATAGTTGGTAGGGTGGCAGTAAGATAACCTGCTCTGTTGCGTCCTCAACCCATTGAGTGCTTCCTTACTGCTCTAAAGGTCACCCTGCTCCTGAAGTTGCATCAACAAGACCATTGCTCCACTCGTACTGTGTTGTGAAGCTCTCCAGGATTTGTCCTGCTCTGTTGCATCCTCAACCCCTTGAGTGCTTCCTTACTGCTCTAAAGGCCACCCTGCACCTGAAGTTGCATCAGCAAGACCAGTGCTCCACTCGTACTGTGTTGTGAAGCTCTCCAGGATTTGTGTGTCTTGCTCTGTTGCATCCTCAACCCCTTGAATGTTTCCTTACTGCTCTGAAGGCTACCCTGCCCCTGAACTTGCATTAACAAGACCAGTGCTCCACTAGTACTGTGTTGTGAAGCTCTCCAGGATTTGTGTGCGTATGTTACTGAATTGTGTTGCATGTATTTACTGAGAATACCTAATATCTTGTCTCACTTGGGCTTCGCCACGTGTCCACCAGCAGCCTACAGCCATCTCTAAGTTCCCCCTCTCCCCGCTGTTGTTCCCCTTTCCCTGGCCATCTCGCTGCCTCTCCCTTCATGCAGTCTAGATTTTGGCCACCAGGTGGTAGTGTTACTCCTTTACTTGACGAGCTATTCTGTACAAAGTTTCTATAACTCCTAATCACCCTGTTAAGCCCAGTGCCAAAGTCATACCCACTAGCACTGTAGGTACTCTTTATTAGATGTAAATTACATAGCATTCCCTTGTCCAGCTCCTAGTAGAAGTACTCTCTGGTTAATATAATATCACTCGCTAGTTGAAAAGTCCTTGGAGAGACATTTCTCTCATTCCCTACTTCTGCTATACTGCTCTCTAGCCCATAACCTACCTTCCTCTACACTGCCTGATTGTTTTTCTTACCTGCTTCCTCCAACTCCTCTTGGATCTACCCGCTCCTTTCGCCCTCTGGGCTCACTCCGCTCCCCTGCCCCCAGTTCCTACCTGCCCCCAGCACCTCTACCGTTATAGCTATTAAACCACACCCTCCATCCTTACCTACTAGTCTCATTACTTAACAACTACTAATTAATCACTCTTACTACACCTACCCGTTACTCCTGCTTATTCTTATTACTCCACAAAAACCTACAGCTCCTAAACAACTACCCTAATACCTCCCTAACTTAAATGCACTCCAGCAGTTTTACTCTTTATAAACATCATGAACACTAAACCAGTAACCTTTACAACTCTATTACTAATTTGCCTTTCCTACACACACTATCCTACTAGACCTCTTTATACCAATCACATCCCCCCCCATCGCACTCAACCATCTCATCACCCTTACAGCATGCACACTCCTCAATCTTCATATCCCCTAACCTCTACTCCTATCTCACCACAGAACCACTATTCAGATACATACCACTCCTATCTCAACACACTTCACTAACTTCAAACCCAATACCAAACAACTTAAACACCTCTTTTACCACATAGACCATATTATCTCCATCCTTACCTCTGGAGACATACACCCAAATCCTGGCCCTTCTACCACTCCCATTTCTCCCTCCCCATCACCTCTACCCCACTCAATTGGAAGGCCCCTCCACTTCACAGCACTCAATGCCCAAAGCATATGTAATAAAATCCCACAACTTCATGCGTGGCTCCATCACAACAAACCCAATTTTCTTTCCATCACTGAAACATGGTTCAAGCCACACTTTAAAGACTCAGAACTTACTCCATCTAACTATAGTATTATCAGATATTACAGAACTACTAAGAAAGGGGGAGGTGTAAGTCTCAACTTCCCCTCAACCCTCTCAGTCACCCCTTAGTCTAAACCTGTCCCCAAATTTGGAAAAGCTGAGTTACTTTTAGCCCTTCTTCAAGTAAACAAACAAAAATCCATCTGTATAGCCACTCTATACATCCCTCCCAGGAATAATGTCCATGTCCTAGAAGACATTCTCTGCTGGCTCTCATGTAATATCACAAATGAAACTATAATCCTTGGGGATGTTAACATTAATTGGGATAATATACAATCTCCAGCCAGCTCCCTCAATATAAATCTTTATAACTTTACGCAACTTATTAACTCCCCAACCAGACCCTCTAAAGACCTTATCTCTGGTAGCACCTTAGACTGGACACTAGTTTCCCATCTACACTACTTCAGCAAGAGCGGCACCCTTCTAGATCCACTTGGAGACCATCTTCCCACTTTTGCCCTTCGCCTTCCCTCCTTCCTACAACTATCCCACTCCTACTTCACCACTCGCCTCATAAAAAACTTTAACCACAATGCTTTCTCCGACACTCTAAAAAGAGCTAACTGGAACCCATTAAAAACTTTACCCCTGGATAACGCTGTTACATACAAAAGAGGACAAAAACCAAGGATGCACCAACAGCTATGTAGAAATCCAAAAATTGTCAGCAAACAAATCCAAAACGACAACAGCCAACGATGTATTCCACTTTTTTTTGACAGGAACAGAATAAAATAGTAAGCGCTTTCACATCCTATGATGCTTCTTCAGACTTCAATAACATTCAGTGAAAAGCCACTCTTTAAATACAGCTTCTTTGCACAGCTTAATCACATAACAAGCAATTACCTATTCATGTTTAAAGTGCCTGTGCCTAAAGAATTCAGTAGTACTTTAAAAGTTGATCACTTGACCCAGCATTATGTGCATAACAAAGTGCAGTTGAAATAACTTTGTAAAAATATTGTTTCAACATTATTCATAAAACACATATAAGCCACTCTTTAAATGCAGCTTCTTTGCACAACATAATCTCATGTCAAGCAGTTGACTAATCATATTTAAAGTGCCTGTGCCTAAGGAATTCAATGGTGCTTTAAAAGTTAGTCACTCAGTACAATATTATATGCATAACATAATGAAAATGTTGTTTCAACAAGTGTATTTCATCTTTTGAAGTCTTCTGAAAACTCCATTGAACTTATCTGTCATTGACCAAGTTTATAAAATTTATATAAATTAGCTTGTTAAAAATATATAAAAATAAAATGTCTAATAGAAAAAACTATGATGTCTAGTAAAAAATACATATGCCATTTTTAAAATGTCTCACTAAAAAAAGCAGATTAAGAATCAATGTTTTTTAGCAACCTTATTGTTTCTTTATACAAAGCTTTGGTCTGGCTGCTAAGAATGGTTTTAGTGAGATCTTCTCATTTAAACCATGTTTGTGAGCTTGCAGCCTAAGGATCCACTTGTTTCTACTTCCTCTGTTCTATTTTTGGGGTTCCCCAACCTACTTGTCCTATTCACTTTTTCTAACACCCTAAATCTAAAACAATGCGTTAGACCATTTTCTATTACATGTCGTGCCAGTGCATTGGTGGTATTTTCCTTGTTTATGGCATAGATGTGCTCTCTTATGCGTTCTCGTAACGTTCTGTTGGTTTTTCCAACATAGAACGTTTTGCATAACTGACATTGTGCCAAATAGACCACATCTGTGGTTTTGCAATTGGCAAAGCCTTTAAATCTATACGTATGCCCTGTGTAAGGATGTATGAAAGTTGCTTCTTCCACTATGTATTTACATTGATTGCATGCATTGCAGGGAAAAGTGCCTTCCTTCGATGTCAAAGTAGGGCCCTTTGCATTTGTTCATAGCATAGAAGCCTATTCAATGATTTCATGTTTCTATAACCTATACTCGGCTGCTCACTAAGTTCCTAATTTTGTCATCGGCTTTCAATAATCTCCAATTGTCCTCCAAAATTTGTTTTATATGTGTGTTTCTATTGGTGAAAGGAATTACTAACCTATTTTTGGTTTCAGTATTGCTAGTGGTATTCTCATACCTAAAATCATTATCCCTATTAAAACGGGTACCTTTACGGCTCTATGTATATTGCCCATCTTAATGGCTTTCTGCACCTCAGTTTTTTTGTATCCTCTAGAGACAAAGTTATCTAGCAGTCTACTTTGCTGCTGATAGTAGGTTGTGTCTTGCGTGGTTAGTCTCGATGCTCTAAGGACTTGGTTCTGTACTATGTTGGAATGTATATGTCTGGGATGCATGCTGTTTCGATGTAGAAGGCTGTTCTTCCAACAGGACTTCCTATGTAAATCTGTATCAATCCCATTGTTGCCCTTAGTTAACATAACATCCAAAAATTCTATCATCTGATGTGAATATGAACATTCAAAAATCAAAAAATTGGTCGTGCCATTGATGTATTCAACAAATTCCATCAGCTGTTGTTCAGTCCCCCCCCCCCATACAATAAAAACATCATCCACAAATCTATTGTAGTGTTTGAGACAATGGACATATATCAAATTCTTTAATACATATGTTGTTTCCCAAAATGCCAATACCAGATTGGCGTAAGAATCACACAGGAGTGCCCATGGCTACTCCCTTTTTCTGTAGATAGTAGCCATCATTGTATAACAGAACATTGTTTTCAAGCACTATGTCCAATAGTGTCATCCAACAGATGACATTGTTGTTTGTAATGTGGTTCTCAAGCAAAAACAGCCTAACATATTCTATTCCTATAGTGTTAGGAATGGATGTAAATAGCGATTTTACATCAAGTGTAACAAATAAATCATCCTTTCCAATTGGTGTAGCTCTATTGAGACTTGCTAGGTTCTCAAGGAAATGTTGAGTGTCCTTGAGTATGTGGCTGGTGTTATTAACTATTGGCTTGAATTTTTTATCTAGGTATA
Organism: Protopterus annectens; assembly: GCF_019279795.1. NCBI lineage: Eukaryota > Metazoa > Chordata > Ceratodontiformes > Protopteridae > Protopterus > Protopterus annectens. Next base: position 609,423,556 of record NC_056747.1, read on the forward strand.
TAGATAGAGGTTCTGTCAGCCAGCCTTTGCTTGAGACTATCGGTCTCAATGGGGGGTCTGACGGTTGTTTGTGGATCTTTGGTAACCCTCTAAAGGTGGGAACTAGGGGATTTTCTACTATAAAGTATTTATACATCTCATTATCAATGACATTACTTAATAGAAGATCATACAGGTGACCATGTACACCCTTGATTATTTTGTTTAATGAACTTCCATCTAGTGGATGATAAGTGTCTCTGTCTGATAGCAGAGACTCTATTTTGCTGACATACATCCCTCTATCCATCACAACAATAGCTCCCCCCTTGTCCGCTTTTCTTATTATTATGTCTTCATTCTTCTGCAGACAAAACACTGCTTCTCTTTCATCCCTGGTCATATTAAAGAAATCAGGTTTCACATCATTCCTGCTATATAGTTCATATAAGTCACTTTTACAAGCCCGTTCAAATGCCTCAAGCATCGGAAGTTGTGGAGGCACAAATGTTGATGGTTTCCTGAAAATGTTAATGTTGCCATTGTCAGCATTACTTGTGGCCTCTCCAAATAACCATTTAAGGCCTATATTTCTTGTAAATAACTTTATGTCTACAATTATGTCAGCTACATCTACAAAGCCAGATGGTATGAAACCCAGGCCCTTGTTTAATACTGAAAGTTCAATTTCGCTTAAAACATACCTAGAAATGTTGAAGACTAGGTCATGCTGATGGGTTTCAATGCCTTCCTCTGTTGCTCGTAGATCTCTTCGGTGCTTTTCCTTTTCTTCCTCTGATTGTAAGGAGACCAAGTCCATTTGTCTATGGGCTTGATGGGAAGCGGAAAAGATGGAAACCCTTCAGATGAAACCCCTTCGGATTCTAAAAACACCTCATCTTCTCTAACATCTGATTGTAGTTCCACCGTCGGTTGTTTGGCACGAACATCTCTATTTGCAGTGTTCATTGTGGAGGGGGGGTGGTGGTGTGTGTAGATGAATGTTTCTCACCCTCTGAGTGTATTAGGGCCTCGATAGTAACCTGTTGCTTGTTCCCAGTGAATTTGTTTGTTTTGGAGCCCATGTTCGAATGCAGTGTGGTAGAAGATTGCATGTTGGGTTTCTCAACGGACCCTGTTGTGTGCATAGTGATGGATTTCTGAGCATTCATTGAACCTTTGTCGGATGACAAAAGTGGAGGGGGTTTGTTTGTGTTGGTATCCTGTGGTGCCCGATTGGGAATCCTCTCTCTCGGCCAAGAAAAGACTTGGCCTTTTTGGAAATCCATAAAGTCCCTCTCCAGTTTTTTCTTTTTGTCTTGCATTGATCTGCTCTCCAAAGAAGAGAGCGTAGTTTTTAAGTCATTCCGTAAAATCTCCATTTCATGAACATTAAGTATAGTGCTCAGTTCTGTCTCTATGGCATTAATTTCAGCCATCAGCGCTTTTTCCACAATATTATACTGCTCAATTAATATCGAAATGTATGAAAAACTAGTGTCAAGATTTAATTTTTGCCATTTGGCAAGTAATTCAGGATACGCCAGCGAACGTCGGCATCTTCAAAACTCTTAGACCTCTAGGGACGAGTCTAAAATTAAGACACGCCTCCATATGCAGCTTCTGCCATTGAATATTCTTCAATTTCTGTAATTTTGTCTCTAGCCGCCTCGTTGTCAGTATTACATCCATATTGTGCTTCATTGACTTGTTCACATCACTGTTGCTAGATAACTTTCTAGTTGTAAGTCTTAGAAGAAGGTTGCTGTTCATCTCCATTAATTCATTTAAACTGAATGCCTTTTCAGGTACCACAGCATTTAAACTCAAAGCTAGAGCTGGTTCCATAGCCATGTCTCAGCGGTGAGATAAAAACATAGTACAAGCAGTAAAAGAAACTCACCACTGAGCAAAGCAACCTTGGATAAAAAAGCTGTATACAAGAGGACAAAAACCAAGGATGCACCAACAGCTATGTAGAAATCCAAAAATTGTCAGCAAACAAATCCAAAACGACAACAGCCAAAGATGTATTCCACTTTTTATTGACAGGAACAGAATAAAATAGTAAGCGCTTTCACATCCTATGATGCTTCTTCAGACTTCAATAACATTCAGTGAAAAGACACTCTTTAAATACAGCTTCTTTGCACAGCTTAATCACATAACAAGCAATTACCTATTCATGTTTAAAGTGCCTGTGCCTAAAGAATTCAGTAGTACTTTAAAAGTTGATCACTTGACCTAGCATTATGTGCTTAACAAAGTGCAGTTGAAATAACTTTGTAAAAATGTTGTTTCAGCATTATTCATAAAACACATATAAGCCACTCTTTAAATGCAGCTTCTTTGCACAACATAATCTCATGTCAAGCAGTTGACTAATCATATTTAAAGTGCCTGTGCCTAAGGAATTCAATGGTGCTTTAAAAGTTAGTCACTCAGTACAATATTATATGCATAACATAATGAAAATGTTGCTTCAACAAGTGTATTTCATCTTTTGAAGTCTTCTGAAAACTCCATTGAACTTATCTGTCATTGACCAAGTTTATAAAATTTATATAAATTAGCTTGTTAAAAATATATAAAAATAAAATGTCTAATAGAAAAAACTATGATGTCTAGTAAAAAATACATATGCCATTTTTAAAATGTCTCACTAAAAAAAGCATATAAAGAATCAATGTTTTTTAGCAAACTTATTGTATCTATATACAAAGCTTCAGTGTTTAAGTGGTCTGGCTGCTAAGAATGGTTTTAGTGAGATCTTCTCATTTAAACCATGTTTGTGAGCTTGCAGCCCAAGGATCCACTTGTTTTCTACTTCCTCTGTTCTATTTTTGGGGTTCCCCAACCTACTTGTCCTATTCACTTTTTCTAACACCCTAAATCTAAAACAATGCGTTAGACCATTTTCTATTACATGTCGTGCCAGTGCATTGAATTGAATCTGTCCCTTGGCTAACTAGGAACACCCTAACTACCATGTGAAACCATGATAAAGCCTGGAAACACTATCATAAAACAAAAACTTCTATTTCCCTTAATGAATACAAAACACTTCGCAACAAAGGAAAAACAATCATTAACGCCGACTGTATAGCCTATTTCTCCACTCTCTAAACTGAACACAACAATAACCCCAAGAAATTCTGGGATGACATCTCTTCCCTTCTAAGCCCAGGTAAAAAAGAAAACCTTTGCCCTGACCCAAATGCCTCAGCCTCAGATCTAGCAACCCAATTTAACTCATTCCTTATTGACTCCATCTCTAAATTAATACCATCTTTTACCATGAAACTACCAGCCTCCCAACAATCTCCTCAGAACCCCTTCTCTCATAACTCCAATACCCCCAACCTCTTCACTTCACCACAAACCCTGTTCCCATCTCTACTATAAAAAAATTATTCAAAAATTAAACCCATGCTCTAATACTCCTGATGAAATACCCTCCTACTTCCTAAAAGCAGCTGCAGAAGCCATAGCCCACCCTATCAGCATCCTAATAAATTGATCTATTTCTGAATGCCATGTTCCCCAGCTCTGGAAAAAGGCCTATATTATTCCACTCCACAAGGGTGGCAATAATAATGACATCTCCAACTTCTGTCCCATCGCTATCCTATCCCCCATCTCTAAAATTCTCGAAAAATGTTTCCACCTACAACTTCTACCCTATCTCATCAATAATAACCTTCTTACTTCAACTCAACACGGATTCCGTCCTGGCCATAGTACCAACTTAGCTCTTCTCTCCTTCCTTGAAACTGTAAACAAGGCCCGTGACTCTGGTCTCATTGTTTCCACCCTCCTCCTAGACCTCTCTAAGGCTTTCAACACCATTTCTCATAACCTTCTTCTTACTAAGCTCGCTAAACTAAACTTATCCCACTCCTCTATTAACTGGTTCACCAGCTACTTATCAAATAGGCAACAAGCAGTTAAGTGGAAAAAAGCAATGTCCCCTTTACAGTTCACACCCACTGGTGTACCCCAAGGCTCAATTGTAGGACCCCTTCTATTTAACATCTTCATCAATGACTTCCACCAGGCCATCCCTAACTCTAAACTTATCCAATATGCAGACAATTCGACAATAATCTACTCTTCTTTCTCCACTTCTACACTAATAAAACTTATCCAAGAAGCATTCTCTGCTACAGAGCAATGGATGCTTCAGAACCATCTAGCACTAAATGCTAATAAGACTAAGCTAATGTTATTTTCCCCCTCCAGAAGCATTACCCTAGATAAACACTATTTCCTTATTACCAGCAAAAATAACACTTCTGTTGAAACTGTCTCCACTGCTAAACTCTTAGGTACACCAACTAAAGTTTGATAACCATTTGCAGGCAAATATCAAAAAAACACATAAAAAACTAGGCATGCTTTATCATCATTACCAATTCATCTCTCTCCCTACCAGGCTCACTCTTGTTAACACTTACCTAATCCCATCCCTACTGTATGGAGGCTCTATCCTTACCAATCTGCAATCCTCCCTCAAATCTAAACTCTTCTCCTGTTACTATAAGGTGTCAAAGTTCGTAACTGGCCACAGATCCAACACCCATCACTGTACCTCCATACACCAATTGAATTGGCTTGAACTCCCCAATTATTCTGCCTATATGCAACTCATCCAAGGAAATAAACTTATATTTAGCCCTTCTCTCTGCCCCTCCCTCACCTCAACTTTTAAAATGCATCTTCCTAGCAGATGCCTACGATCCAACCAACAAAATCTAATAGAACTGCATAAACCCTCCCGCCCACCTGGCAAACATCTTCTTTCCTTCTGCCTCACGTGCCACTGGAACTCCCTCCCACCTCTCATCCATACCACTAACAGTCTCTCTATCTTTAAATCTCTTCTGCACTCTCACCTAATATCACTATGGGAATGCTCTTGCTCTCATCCTACATAATATCCCTATCTATAATTCCTTCCTATTCCAAATACTTCTGCTAACACCTCCTTAGCAACTGTCACTCTTTATTCCTCCTTAATACATTTATATGGGGTCCTGTGCACTACTTTTATCAGATGGAACTAATTTGATTATTGTTAAAACTGTGATACTTTATCTACTCTAATATTATATTTTCTAAATTCACTTTAACCTCTATATCAGTATCTTGTAAATTTAAAGTTATTTCTTTTCTTATTAGCTCTGTGTGACTTAGTATTATACAATTGTATTTTGTAATACTGTTATTTTTAACTAGTTGTATCTTTGGAGCTTTTCTCCCCAGGACTCCATTGAAAACGGGCTCCTCATGGCCCAATGGACCACCCTGGTAAACAAACTGCAAATAAAATAAATAAAATAAATAAAAGACTTATGCTGAAACAGTGGTAGAAATGGCTGGGAATAAAGGAAATAAAGAAAAACATTTTTGTGCAGGTGATCAGTAAAAAGGAAGAAGGTTTGGAGAGATCTGAGATATGAGGCAATGTTATAGTATCATTTGGGTTTTAAAGTTGAAGAGGTAAGAGCTTTCATTTTAATTAACAAATGCACATTTTGTGACTTAATTTTAAACTGGTCAAGCTATGGAAAATTTTGGGTGGGAGGTTATGAAAGAAAGAAAACAGACTTTTCTTGGTCATAATATGTTGTACAACCATTTTAAGACAAAAAAGGGGTTTTGATTCAGTTTAGAACTGAAGTAGAAGCAAATGAACTAAAAGAACATTTGTTGACAATATTTAAAGAAGTGATGGACACTGCTAAAATATATGATGAAAGAGGACTATGGACTGGGGAATGGGAATGTGGAGTAATTTTAAAAATGGGAAAATGACAATGTAATACATATACCTAGTATTATTAATGTTCATGGTAATAGACATTTTGTAAAATATAGAGGACAACCTAAACCTTATTTTTTTTGAAAAAATGATAATTTAATTAATGAATGTGGCAAAAATTATGTGATAGACA